>NW_017306541.1:743321-770163 GCF_000935625.1 Nanorana parkeri
CAGCCGAGCCGATGCATATGCGTTCGGCTCGGCTGAGCTGCTCGGCCATGATCGGGAGCTGTACGGGCTATTGTGAATAGCCCATACAGCACCCCTTCGGTTCCACTGAACCAAAGGGGTCCTGGGGCCGAAGCTAGCCGAAGGATCAGCCGAAGCTACGGCCAGATCCTTCACCAGCTTCGTGAATAGACCCCTAAGTATAAAAGGATGTTAAAATGAAAAAATCTTGGAAGTAGGCCATAAAATGTTGAAATTTACTTCAAGCGACTTTGAAATCAATGTGTTCATAAGACTAAAGTGCAGATGATCTGTTCTGTGCAGCTATTATACGAATAATTGTGATATATTACTATAGTTTATGACAAGCAATGACAGGTGCTGCTTTTTTTAAAGCATATAAACAGGAGCAAAAAGTAAAAAAATAAAATGGACACTAACCATGATAATATGGTAAACAGCACTAAGTATAAAAGAACATTAAAATGAAAAAATCTTGGGAGTAGGCCATAAAATGTTGAAATTTACTTCAAGCGACTTTGAAATCAATATGTGTTAATGCAATGAAAGTACAGATGATCTGTTCTGTGCACACATAACCGTGATATATAGTTTATGTAGCAGAAAATATATAATACACATGAGTATTATTTTACAGATAACTGTAGAGAAAATGTATTTGACATTGCAGATCTAGTGATAATTATAATGAAAACAAAATGACTTTTCTTTTTTACTTACATTTTTTTATCCTACCAGATAGCTTAGATGAGAGCTGTCTGCTATCTAGAGAGGAAAGCTAATTGGACACATCAGACAGAGCATGTACTTGTAGACTTGTCATTACAATGTGCTGCATTAATTGCCCAGAGAACAGAGATATATGCATAGAAATGTATTCACCTTTATGTGCATCATTTCCTCTGTATCTATGGGAGGATTTTATGGAAGCCGAAAGAGCAGATTTGTTCATTCAATGCCTACAAAAGTACTGTATACCTCTAGAAACAGACAGAAATAATATTCCTAGACAGCTTAATAAAAATTCTATTGCAGCAAGTGAACATAGTTGTATTTTCATAGCACAAAATTACTGTTACAAAGTAAAGTCCAATATGCTTGAAGTTATGTGCATTTAAAGGAAATCAGTGTTGGGCAAAGCCATTACTGTTCTCCCTATCAAAAAATGCTAGTTGTCAGGCTGTCAATCCAATCTAATGACTTTAATACTGCCTCCCAATGAGCTGTCTCTTCCTCTGGAATATAAGAAGACTGAGGAAGTTGATGTTTACCATGAATAACTCTGTCTGCACTGTTCTGGCAGATCTCATTATCAGTTGTAAACTAGATTTGAACACTGTCTATCCTATCACAGGGTTAAAGATTTAGAAGCCTGGATTATGCTTTGTATTTTTATGAGACAAAGCTCGGTGTGTTCCCTATCTTTCATTGGGCACATCCAGAGTTTCCTGTCACTACAAACTGTACAGAGAAGCTTGCAATCTGTTCACAGGCCTGCTCAACAGAGAAATCTAAAAGGTAAGCAATATATTTTTATTGCTTTTAAAGGAGAACTATGAGGTGAGTGCTTTTCACTCACCTCATAGTTCTAGCCGACCTGTGACAATGAGACTGTCACAGGTCGGCTCAGTAGATCGAGAGGTGAGCGAACACATACTGGCGTTCGCTCACCTCTCGATCCTGTCACGGCTCTCTACAGTGACAGGGCAGGGGCTGTATACCCCCTCCCCGATCCGCCAGCGCTGACTCGCGGAACGGACAGGGGAGGGGGCAGGTACAGCTGGCTCTGCCTCTAGATAGGCAGAGCCAGCTGTCAGTCACGCAGCTGGGCGGATCCCGGCACAATTGTCGGGATCCGCTTCAGCTGCGGCGTCTCAGTATACCGCGAGCTACATCTCGCGGTATACTGAGCCTAGGGTGACGGGAGGACACTAGTTTGTGTCCTCCCGTTACCCTAAGGAGAACTATGGGGAAAAGCCTTAACCCCATAGTTCTCCTTTAAGTATGCTGTGTGAATATGAACATATCGTGGGGTTATCCCAAATTTTACTGCAAAAATGGACATACATTTTAAAGAAGAACAATTTAAAATTGATAGGTTTTGCTGTAATTTTGGGTTCTCCTACCTGTTTTGCAGTTACCTGCCCTGTTTCAAGATTCAGCAACACTGACACTTCTTCTAAATTATCAGGCTCAAATCTCAAGAGCTTTTTACAATTTAAAACCTCAGACGGGAGAGATTGGGAATGCAGGATACCCCAAAGCACAAAAACGGAGGACGAAATAATCTGAAATAGCGACAAGAGCAACATCAGGTCCTATACAGTAAGAGCGAACTACAAAAATACTGATAGACAGGTGAATCAAAGACTCTATAAGAGCAGTCACAGTCCTTGTAGTGCACCAAATGGCTTCTGTTCCGTCTGTATGATACCTGGATCCTTAGATTAATCCTTCTTCCAATGTCCAGATGGCAGCTTTTACCCAGCTCCTATGTGACACTTTTTAGCTAGAAGATTCCCTCTCCAGCCCAGCTGCCATCAGATATCCACTCCAGCAGTAACTTAGGCCCCAGGCCTCCCACCACATGACAAATCCTGAGGCTAGGCCCTTACAGTACGCAGGCCTCCTCCCAGGGAAAAGCCCCAGGGGAGAGCGCTATCTGGAAAGGTACTCCCAAATGTCACTTCCCCAGCCACACCTCTGAGTCGGCCTCTCAGGGATGGGTTCAGATAAAGTTAGATTCACCTGTGGTTAAGCCTCCTACACTGCATGGGAGCACCCTCCCAGGAACAGATGGAATCAATCAACCTACTAGGCTCAGGCCCGGCGCTACCGCAAGGCAAGTCAGGTGGCCGCCTTACAGCGCTGCAGGGTGAGGGCGGAAAAAACAGGGCATTTTGACAAGTACTTTAGCTGGCCGGCGACTGCCTGAGGATTCCGACATGCGCGCCACCTCAGGCAGTCGCCGGCCAACTAAATTAGGACCCCACCTGGAGCTCCTCCCACCGGACCAGCGCTGACTCGCCGCTGCTCTCCCACACGGAAGGTAAGTGGAAAAAAAAACATAGCGCAAACATCGGGGCATTTTGACAGGTACTTGTCAGGAGGTCAGGGAGGGGGGAGCAAAAATGCACCTTGCCTGTGTAGGCACGAATCCTAGCACCGGCCCTGACTAGGCTTAGGGAAAGCCGGCAGAACACATTAAAATATATGCTCAGATTGGTCACATTACAGCAAAAATCACATTATATTTAGTAAAGACACAACTGCAGAAGACAGGGTTGCTATACTAGTGCTACTGTACATGTTTTTTTATTGGGTTATACCCTCCCTGAAAATACAATTAATTACCTGCTAAACATACATAGCCTCATAGTAGATATGGTTGGAAAAAGACATGGGTCCATCCAGCCCAACCTATGTATGCGTGTGTGTTTGTTTACTAAGTATATACAAATACCTGTATATGGTGCTCATTGATGAATACATCTAGAATTTTTTTTACATTTGTCATTACTCTCAGCTGTTAGGGTTGGGTGTTCTACTTTTTGCTGCTCTGACAATGAAAATCCCTTTATGCAATTTTAGATAAAACCTTCTTTCCTTCAACCTTAAATTGTGATCACATGTCCTCATCAGGGGCTTAAAATTGAAAGTTGTTACCATCTTTACCTTCACTATTGATTAATGTGTAGATATTGATCATGTCTCCTTTTAAATGCCTCTTCCCTAAAGTAAATATGTTTATTGTACCTAATTGTTTCAGATAGATAAGGTCCTCAAGCCTCCTGATTAGTTTTGCTTGCTGGACTTTTTCTAATTCTAGGACATCCTTTCTGTTGATTGGTGACTAAAACTGAACTGGATACCTAAGATGAGACTGAACCAATGCTTTGTAAAAGGGTAACAGTATCAAAGTATCCCTTGAATAAATACTTCTTTAGGTTTTTACCACTCTGCTTGCTGTCACTTTCTTTGATAGGGTTATCTCTTGAGAAATCATGGAGGTGTCACCCTTGCATCACCTGTGCCTGTGAGGACTACAATGCTACATGCCTACATGAGGGGTGGGTACAATAGCATTGTTGCTGCTTGCAAACTCTCAGGTGCCACAGCAGGTAATAGCCAGTTATGCACACCCTATTTGCATAAGGGATATGGCTTGTATTTTATCTGCAACTTGCACCTTACGCTGAGACAACATGCTTTCTACAGCATAGTCCCACCAACCGCCAGCACGTAAAGTTTTTCTTTTGCATAGTCTGCTGTATTGTATTATCCCTTGCCTTAGCGTTCTAAATAATGGATTTTATGATATACCTATAAATGTACTTAAATAATTAAAATAACATTAAAGGCCAAGGTAGCCAGGTAACTAGAATTTTCAAAGGAAGTCAGCGAATGCAGCCCCTGTATTTCTTGTCAGGGTGTGCTAATAGGAATTACAATTATCACAGCAAAGACCAAGATGGTAGATGCAGTGGTAAAATGAACACCAAAATGAATTCTGAGCTCACTATTTACATGCCTTTTAAGTGTACATGTTTATAACCCACTGGGCACACAGACAATACAGTATATGTACAGTTTATTTGTCATAAGTGCTGTTTCAGATCTAATATATATGCACAGTCTACCAGGCATAATCATTTCCTGGACACAGAAGATACAGAACATGCTTATGCAAGTCATTATTATGTTTATCTAAGGATAAGGAATCTGCTGCAGCAATTTGTAATGGTTTGTAAGATGAAGTGGTTTTAGGTGGTTTCTTTTTTTTGTTTGCAATTTGTTGTTATGAATAGAATGTTCATACATCAAGATCAGATTGTGGGTACTGTGATAAGGCTGGATGTTCAGTGTCCATAGATTTCCAATAATTAGTAGAAAAGCTGATTCATGAAGCAATGATTTTTGGAAACAACACTTCATTAACTAGACAGTGTAAAAACAAAGGACAGAAATGCAAATATGTAAGGGAAATACAGTATCAAAGGGAAAACAAAAATAATCAAAACTATAGCAAACTGCTCAATAATAATACAGAGTTTACATACATACTGTATCTGTGATATGTATTATCTGCCAAAGGATTTGCAATTCTCTTTAGGCATTCTTGAAATTCATCCACACTTATTTTTCCACACTGCAGTTAAAGCAGTACAGCTTGGTCTCACAATGCCCCAGCCAGTGACTAGATGGTAAAAGAACAACAGCTACCCCGTGAGGTTATTCTTGTGCTCTCTGCTCCTATCTGCAGACTCTCTCTCTCTCTCTTATGTTAACAGCACTGTGCAATGCTGTTGAAACTGATAGGTTTACTGTTCTTCCTGTGCAGGAGATTGAAGAAGGCTAAAATAAAGACAGACTAAGGTACTATTTAATGTGGGCTTTTATATCTGCCAATACCACCACTCCTCAAGGACAAGGATCCTGTCACCAGGTCAGTCATTTCAACAATAATCTTCCAATAATATTCTGTGTGCATGTAATGCATTTTAGGGATGTTATTTACCAGTAGGAACCTACCTTGTGTACACATCCAACAGCCCTGGGACTGCTGCTAGCAACACCATCTTTGATGTGATGTCAGTAATCCCAGCAGTTGTCACTCAAATGACACTAAAATATTCTTCTTTACTCTTTCCCTGGCAGCTACATAAAATATTTTGTAGGGAGGTAAAAGGAGGGGTGGAGATGCTGGTTTAGCACAAAGAGAAATTAGACACGCCTGTAGAGGGGAGAGCTATGATTTGCAAGGATGGAGGGGGATGTGCTAGGTAATTGGCACCCCTGTAATAGTCAAGTTAAAAGGCACACTGCAAATTAATAAAAAGTAATTTATGAAAAAGGGAACACTACCCGCAAGCATTTAAAGTATTTCATTTTCTGTGCTTTTCCCTGCAATTTTTTCAAAATGGTGACAGTCTCTTTAACCACTTGCTGACCGGGGTGTTTATACCCCCTTCCTGTCCAGGCCATTTTTCAGTATTCAGCGCTGTGGTACTTTCACTGACATTTATTCCGTCATGCAACGCTGTACTGAAATACATTTTATACCATTTTTTGGGGACAGATAGAGCTTTCTTTTGGTGGTATTAAATCACCACTACTGTTTTTTTTTTTTTACTATATAATGAAAAAAGTACCGAAAATTTTGAAGAAAAACCTGTTCTCCCTACGTTATGTTATAAAACATTTATTATCACCCAATTTTTTGGTAAAATATAAAAGACGGGGTCATGTCGGGTAAATAGACACCAAACATGTCAAGCTTTAAAATTGCGCGCACCTGCTAAATCGCAAAAAACTACCATACCCAAAATTGACCATAGCCGACACTTTAAAAGCTTTTACCGCTCATCAGTTTAGTGTTATCAGTGATTAATGGCCCTAGAATGATTGCTCTCTGTTTTTATACTTTTTTTTCACTTAACTTTATTGCTATCACATAGGCGAGCAAACAAGCTCCCTATGTGATAGCCAATTTGCAGTGACAGGTCCTCTTTATGGAGACATCAGGGGTCTTTAAGACACCTAATGTCACCTAGGGACCCCCAGAGAAGCTGATGAAGCAGAGACCTGCTACACCAGCTTCTCTCCGGTTTCTGTACCGGAGAGTGACACTGAATGCAGGCAGTGATGTAATACACATCACTGCCTGCATTCCGAAGAGGAGATTTGTAGGGAGGTAAAAGGAGGGGTGGAGATGCTGGTTTAGCACAAAGAGAAATTAGACACGCCTGTAGAGGGGAGAGCTATGATTTGCAAGGATGGAGGGGGATGTGCTAGGTAATTGGCACCCCTGTAATAGTCAAGTTAAAAGGCACACTGCAAATTAATAAAAAGTAATTTATGAAAAAGGGAACACTACCCGCAAGCATTTAAAGTATTTCATTTTCTGTGCTTTTCCCTGCAATTTTTTCAAAATGGTGACAGTCTCTTTAACCACTTGCTGACCGGGGTGTTTATACCCCCTTCCTGTCCAGGCCATTTTTCAGTATTCAGCGCTGTGGTACTTTCACTGACATTTATTCCGTCATGCAACGCTGTACTGAAATACATTTTATACCATTTTTTGGGGACAGATAGAGCTTTCTTTTGGTGGTATTAAATCACCACTACTGTTTTTTTTTTTTTACTATATAATGAAAAAAGTACCGAAAATTTTGAAGAAAAACCTGTTCTCCCTACGTTATGTTATAAAACATTTATTATCACCCAATTTTTTGGTAAAATATAAAAGACGGGGTCATGTCGGGTAAATAGACACCAAACATGTCAAGCTTTAAAATTGCGCGCACCTGCTAAATCGCAAAAAACTACCATACCCAAAATTGACCATAGCCGACGCTTTAAAAGCTTTTACCGCTCATCAGTTTAGTGTTATCAGTGATTAATGGCCCTAGAATGATTGCTCTCTGTTTTTATACTTTTTTTTCACTTAACTTTATTGCTATCACATAGGCGAGCAAACAAGCTCCCTATGTGATAGCCAATTTGCAGTGACAGGTCCTCTTTATGGAGACATCAGGGGTCTTTAAGACACCTAATGTCACCTAGGGACCCCCAGAGAAGCTGATGAAGCAGAGACCTGCTACACCAGCTTCTCTCCGGTTTCTGTACCGGAGAGTGACACTGAATGCAGGCAGTGATGTAATACACATCACTGCCTGCATTCCGAAGAGGAGATCAAGCGGAGCTCGTGTACTGAGCTCCGTTTGATCTCTGGCCGGGAGCAGCGGAGCCCGGGATCGCCAGCACCGGCTGCGGCGGAGGGGGGGGGGCTGCACACCCACACGCAATTACAAGCGATCGGGCGTCCCTACAGACGCCCAAACGCTTGTATGTAAACAGCCATCGCTGGCTGTTTACATAGAAAGCTGAATTCCCGTTCGTGCGCGCCACCTAGCAGCGGGCACGAGTGGGACGGGAAGGGACGCAGCGGGCACGAGTGGGACGCCCACCCACTCTCAAGAAGCCGCTGTCCGGCCGTTTAATTACAACAGCCGGACAGCAGGTGGTTAATCTTTTCACTGCCACCGACATAAGACATACAAGGGAACACTACCGCTTCCAGCTGGCCAGGTCAGTATGCCTTATGGGTTGGGTTTACCTGACTCTTCTGTGTAAATGAATAGCTGTCGTCAGTGATTTACAAGCCACTGATGACAGCCATTTATTCAAAATCAACTCCTCCCCCCACATGCTGACACCACTGCAGCTGCCCTTGTCCCATGTGTCCCCTCCAATCCCAGATGCTCTACCCCAGCCCGTGTCATCAGAGATCACAGGAATCAGAGGACACACATATAAAAACATAATGAGTTGCAGTCGGGGAGGATTCAGTGACAGGTGGGACGGATTCAGGATGGTGCGTGGAGACACCATATTTGCCGATCCTTCAGCTTTCTGAAAGAACATAAATGTAAATCAGTACAGTATTAAAAATATTTTTAATTGGAGCCATGATTGCAAACTGGTGGGTCATTCGGGGTTTCCTCATCAGTCACAACAATTGGTGACCTACTCTCCATTCTGATATTCAAGAATACATTAAAACCTTTAATTTCTATGCTCAATCCAAGTTCTATTCAAGCCCCCTCTGGTCTTCAAGCGAGAGAGAGATGAAGCAGCTTGCATCAAGCAATGAAAATTAGAATGTATTATTTTACAGATAATAGCCAGAAATATTGTACAATTGAAGCACAGTATGTTAGCAGCTTTATTAGGCTGCAATTAAAGAGGGAGAGATGAGGCAGGTTTTAATCAAGTAATACAAATTTAAGTCTATTACTTCACAGAAAAAAAGACATAAATAATATACAGTCAATGCACTAAGCTGTCTAAGCTGCATCATTAGGTTTATTAGCTACTAGAAAATTGAAGAAACTCAATTTGCACTAACTCTTCGTCCCTTCTATTATCAACTGAAAAATCAACCATACAGGTGGTGCATTGTATTCAATGTAATTGTAATTCAATTCTATGTATATAGAAACATCAACCAGATTTCTTTTAATAAATTAAAAAAATATTTAAAAGATTATCCATTACTTTTTATCAAACCACCCTTTCTATCACATTAAGAGCTATAATTTTATTGTCAAGTTTTAACCAGAAGTTGAGAAAATAAAACCAAATCGGGTATGTGCAATGTGATCCTGTAATCTTTTAACACTACAAAAAACTGTTATCCATACCTAGATTATTCAATATTTGATTTTTTTAAAAAACAGTTAAAGGCTTCATGCAAAGGGACATGCAAAGCCGTATAGCATGCACGCCCATGCAGAAGCCTGTGTCCAGAAGGGACAGGTACTGCATGTAGCCATGTGCCGCTGCCTGTTCATCTATATGACAGAATGCGGCAACACACCAACCCGAACTTGCACTTCCATACAGATACATGCACTTGGAAGCAGACAGTCTGTCTCCTAGACATGTGCGATTCGTTTTGTTACGAATCGAGATTCGTACGAATTTTCCTGAAATTCGTAAATTCGGAAGCATCCGAAATCTGAATAGCAGTTTCCGAATTATATCCGAAATACGAAATTCCATTAACGAATTTCGGATCCGAATTTCTTTGAAACAGGAGCTAATATTACCCCTGTAAATGATGTTGAACAACATGACAAGATTTTTTTTTTAATCCGAAATACGGATCCACTGCTGCTGAGGGTTGCATTACAATACAGGCAGGAAATACGAAATTCCGTTGATGGAATTTCGTTCCGTTACGAACATTCGTTATATTGAAGTTAAAAAGCAAAGTACATTTGTTAATATACTGGAGTTGATGGTAGTTTTTTTTATCCGAAATACGAAATTCGGATCCGGAATCCGTTAACGGAATTCGTATTTCGTTTTGATTGACCAATCAGAGGTTTTCTCTTCTGCTGCTGAGAGTTGCATTACAATACAGGCAGGAAATACGAAATTCCGTTACGAACATTCGTTATATTAAAGTTAAAAAGCAAAGTACATTTATATTGGAGTTGATGGTAGTTTTTTTTTATCCGAAATACGAAATTCGGATCCGGAATCCGTTAACGGAATTCGTATTTCGGATAAAAAAACAACTACCACATCGACTCAAATATTAACAACGGTATTTTTGCTTTTTAACTTCATCATAATGAATGTTCGTACAGTTACGAAAATGTGCCGAAACTAACGAAAATCCGTATTTCGTACGAATCCGAATTGAGTTTCGGACACGAATTACGAAATACGAAATAACGGATATTCCGAAACGGAACAAATTTTTTGACGGCGCACAAGTCTACTGTCTCCTTCCAGGGGCAGGCTTCTGCACAGATGTGTGTGCTGTAAAGCATGTGCATGTCTATATGAATGAACCTAAAGCAAAGTAGTGGGGCAAAAAAAATATTGTGGTTTAACCAAACAATTTTCTGTATTCATTCTTCTTGGTCAGTGTAAATGGAGCACTGCAGGGTTGTGTTCTTTGTCTACATGCTTTGAGCTAAAAGGTGTCCCTCTTTCTTACCTCAGTAAATGGGAGGTATGGGTGTAGAATAGTCATGTTTGGTTTAGTCTGAAAGTAAAATATAGGACCCTAGTAAGTCTTAAGGTGCCCATTTCATTTGGAAATCGTACACAAAGGGTCTTTCGAATGCAAATCGAACATTTAATGGTACATTATCGATTTAAGGTTTTTGATATTGGGATCAAACTTTTTAGTTCGGTCAGGTTGGGAAAAAAATTCTGAGTGAATGCAAAGCGATAAATCAGTGGGATTTTCGTTCATCAAAAATCTCTGCAAAAACACAGCACATGAGCAAAAGGAAATTATTTCCATCGTTCATCAAAAATTGGTTGGTTATTATGGCTAACTAATGATTTCCGAAATTGATATTTGACTATGCTTGATAGGGTATTCTAGCTATAATCAGACAAGGGGAGAAACCAACATTTTCAAACAAAAATGTATTAGTGTATGGCCACCTTTAGTAAGGAAAGAAACTTTTATAAAACATTAAAATAGAATTAAAAACTTTGAGGTTAATCCAAACTACCCAAAAGCTAGAATTTCCAGCTGTGCTGTTTTCACAGATTAAAAGAAAATTACTGTAAATACATTTTTTGTATAGCAGGTAAACAGTTATATAGACCAACTGAAAAATACTGTACGTTCTCTTGAAATCTAAGCATTATTAGTGTGTTGAAAATAATGCATATATACAGTGTATAATTAACAAGAACATGTGCTGTTAATTAGTCTGGCTATTTTTATGAACTAAAATCTATTAAATCTGTCCAGATCACAATTCAGACACTGCAATTAAACTAACATTAGCTTCTGGAGTAATTGATACATTGCATTAGTGAAATATCACTCTTGACACTTTTATTTGAAGATAAAAGCAATAATGAGCAATTATTGAATCCTAAATATAGTGGGATCATTTTGGCACATTAGAAGTTCTGTAACTGTAGTTTTTAATGTTTTCATGGATTTTATTCTCTATACCAGCTAGCTTATTGACATTGCATGTTATAAGCAGGAGTTGTGCTGTATGTTTGCTACAGGGAAAAACAACTATTACACATAATATAGTACAGGTGAAACTCGAATAATTAGAATATCGTGCAAACGTAATTGCAGTAAGTGCTGCAAAAGGGGCCCAAACCAAGTACTGAGTACATATGCATGCTTGTACTTTTCAGAGGTCCGATATTAAGATATATTTCAATAGTGTAAACTGCACCTACTGTCCTATTACTCCCCCAGCTATACTGACATCTCCTGTGGCTCAGTTCCAAGGTAACTTGTACACTGCAGGATTGTGACACTAACTGAGCCACTAGGGTGCACTGGCCTATTTGAATCGTAGGAGCGCTCTTAGGATAATAAGTCACTGGTTTACAGTTGCTCACCACAACCAGAAATAACTGTATTCAGGGGTTAACTTCTCATGGCCAGCAAAAGGGGCTTCTCCCTCTCTAGCAAGTGTTTCCTTTTCCTCTTGTCAGTGCTGTGAAGTCTCTGAGGTGCCTCTCCTTGGGTGGTCACAAGCCACAAGGGATGCACAGATACCGATACTAGTACTCTTACTCGCCCGAATGCTCCAATGCCTAGCCCGATACCCGAACTTCCGGTTATAGGAAGCCAGGCAGAGAGTCAATTGTAACTCTATTGCTGGAGTGTAGTGGAGGTGTGTGCTGTATATATGTACTACATATACATTACACACATCCAGTACACTATAGCAATAGATTTACAGCCAGCCCCATCCCAGCTTCCCTTACTCACAGTTTCACTCCGATCCCTGTTGCCTCACACGGTGCCTCTGGTAGTCGGCGCTGGGCAGGATCGCTAATAGCGATGCCATTTTTTCCAGACCGTGTATGAGTACCAATGCTTTTCCTCAAGTACTCGCAGATACCAATTACCAATAACTGTTTTTGTGTCATGTGACAGTTTTTCTAAAACAATACAAGCTAATGATTTAAGGACAGTAGTGGAGCGCCAAGGCCCAGTCCCAGCTGCAAACGCCGGGCCCCTAGTAGTTCTGCCACTGACTCCAAGCTGTAGAGGCACTACAAATCTCAGCAATACATTATACAACAATGCCGAATACCACCAGTTATAGGGAAATACAAATTCCAGAGATTATACAGCAATGCTGAATGGCATCTGGCTGTAGAGGACTACAAATCCCAGCAATGCATTATACAGTAGTGCAGAATAATATGAAGCTACACGCTCTGAGCTGCCAGCCAGATGTCTTCAGCAGAGGATCTCAGGTGACTGTGTGGGGTCTTAGAGGGCTGTGCGGGGTCTCAGGAGGCTGTGCAGGTTCTATAGTGAGCTGTGCAGGCTCTCAGGTAGGCTATAAGGTTCTATGGTGGGCTGTGCAGACTCTCAGGTGGGATATGCGGGGTCCATGATGGACTGTGCAGCATCTCACGTGGGCTTTGCAGTCTCTTAGGTGGCTATGTGGGTTCTATAGTGGGCTGTGCGGACTCTTTGCTGGGCTATACGGGGTCTATGGCAGGCTGTGTGGCATCTCAGGTGGCTATGCGGGGTCTGTTGTGGGCTCTGTGGGGTCTATGGCAGGTTGTGCAGACTCTCAGATGGGCTGTGCAGGTTCTATATTGGGCTGTGTGGACTCTCAGGTGGCTATGCGGGGTCCATGGTGGGCTGTGTGGCGTCTATGGTGCACTGTGCGGGCTCTGTACTGGGCTGTGCGGGCTCAAAGGTGACTCTGCGGGCTCTATGGTGGGCTGTGTGGACTCTTTGCTGGGCTATGCAGGGTCTATGGCAGGCTGTGTGGCATCTCAGGTGGCTATGCGGGGTCTGTTGTGGGCTGTGTGGAGTCTCAGGATGGCTGTGCGGGGTCTATGGCAGGCTGTGCAGACTCTCAGGCGGGCTGTGTAGGTTCTATTGTGGGCTGTGTGGACTCTCAGGTGGCTATGTGGTGTCCACGGTGGGCTGTGTGGCGTCTATGGTGCACTGTGCAGGCTCTGTACTGGACTGTGTGGGCTCAAAGGTGACTCTGCAGGCTCTATGGTGGGCTGTGTGGACTCTATGCTGGGCTGTGCAGGTTCTATGGTGGGCTGTGCAGGCTCTATGCTGGGCTGTGTGGGCTCCAAGCTGGCTCTGTGGGCTCTATGCTTGGCTGTGCGGACTCTTACCAAGGTTCCTGGTCATTCTCACAGGTGGTGGCATGGAGGAGGAGGAGATTTTGTGGCATTTTAGATTTCTTTAAACAAGTGCTGCACATCACATGAAGGCTGCTGGGACCTTGCTAGGGACCTCGGCAGCCTTCTTGTGAAGCCTGGGGCCTGTTAACAGGGCCCGCTTAGGATTACAAATTTAAAGCGCAGCCATTGGCACATAGTATCGGGCCATTTTAACAAGTATGGATACTGATGGAAATGCCCAGTATCAGCACCCTAGTAATTGTCGGTTATGTGTTTAGATGAAGCACTGAGATCTTGAGAAATGCTGAATTAAGTTTTACTTGCTTAGAAGAACATTACATGTACAGGTGAAACTCGAATAATTAGATTCTGAAGTGCGCAACATATAGAAAAAAAAAACTTTCTTTGCATCATAGATAAGCATGCACATAGAGACTAACATTGCACTACTGGACCATCTACACCTCAAAAGACAAATTACAGAAGTAGATGAGTATATGCTGTTGTTTTTCCAACACCCCATCTCAACAGCATATGGGTTACTATATGATGTTTA
Organism: Nanorana parkeri; assembly: GCF_000935625.1. Classification (NCBI taxonomy): domain Eukaryota; kingdom Metazoa; phylum Chordata; class Amphibia; order Anura; family Dicroglossidae; genus Nanorana; species Nanorana parkeri. The sequence continues at coordinate 757,573 of NW_017306541.1, forward strand.
GCTTCTCTCTAAGGAAACTGTAACGATCCTTTAACAATGGCTTGGTGAATGCATCCAAAGTATCCCTAAGCAGATGATACTTCACATAAATGAACTTGGTTCTAGGCTTGACTCCATCTGATTGTTTCAACTTTATACATCCCTGGTTATCTTCAAAGATGGAGATGGGGTTTGACATGTCTACGCCAATGTCCATTAAAAGCTGGAGAATCCATATTGCTTTTGACATGTGTATGCTGCTGCTATGTATTCAGCTTCAGTTGAGGAAAGTGCAACAGTTGCTTGCTTTTCGGCTAGACCAACTTATGATTCCAAGCAAAACAAATGACAAACGCACTCAACAATTTGTCACCAGTTATACAGTAAGGTGCACACGAAATGGGCTTTGAACAGTAAAACAGTAGAAAGGCATCATGGCACACTCACAAACCAGCATGTAAAACAACTTGTCTCACCACTAAGGATAATAACAGAGGTTTGGATACACGTCTTCTGCAGAGGATGTGAAAGCCGCACAGCCGCGCCAAGGCACCTCTTATAGTGCGGTCCTAACTCTAAACTATGAGAGTCTCCATCTTGGAGCACATGGGGGCAGAAGATTTCAAATTGGGTGCAGGTTTGTCAGGAGGAAGCCCAGCCTCCTTAAAGGCACAGAAACACACAAGGGATCCCGCACATCCCAATGGCAGCTGAGAACCCCCATGCGTCGCCTCACCAAATCGGTCAAGCAAAACAAATGACAAACGCACTCAACAATTTGTCACGAGTTATACAGTAAGGTGCACACGAAATGGGCTTTGAACAGTAAAACAGTAGAAAGGCATCATGGCACACTCACAAACCAGCATGTAAAACAACTTGTCTCACCACTAAGGATAATAACAGAGGTTTGGATACACGTCTTCTGCAGAGGACCATGATGCCTTTCTACTGTTCAACTTATGATTCCGTCCCCATATTGGAAGATGTACCCACTTGTGTATTTGCTGTATGTGCAGTCTCCGGCTCAATCAGCATCTGCATATCTAACTTGTTTTGGATTTGAGGCAGCTGGCAATCGTAGCTTCATCCGAATTGTTCCTTTCAAGTATTGTATTACCCTCTTTACTGCATTACTGTGCTATGTGTGGTCTTGTCACAGTGGCAATGTATAGTGGCTTTCTGATTGCTCTGTGGTACATGTCATTGCTGTATAGCAAGTTTTCTGCTTCATTGCTCTTATGGTAGCCTGGTTCTATATGTTTTTACTTCCTTTGTATTTTGCATGTAGAATTGTTACAACATTTCTGCAATTTTCTGACTTTGGTTGAGAAGCTAGCTTCCATCTTCCCTCTTTAGCTCTTTAATTTCAACATTTTGTTTTAGTTCATTAGCTATTTGACTATAGTTCCCTTCTTGTTCAAAACAGGTTATAATGTAATAAAAATAAATTAGAATGTATGGCCATCTGTCTTCTTGTTTCCTGGAATAAAAATAGGGATCTGCTTTTCTTCTTGTGAATTCCTCTTTCGTGAGTATTTCATTCACTTTCTCATTCCACATTCTTGCAGATCGCTTGAGTCCATAGATGCTTTTATGGATTGTACACACAAGGTTGTGTCCTTGCTCAAATCCTGGTGGTTGCTCCATGTAGAGATCATCTACCATAATGTCTCCATATAGGAAAACGGTTTCAACGTCTAGGTGTTTCATTTGCATGCCCTTCTGGCTGCGATGATGAGTGTTCTGATGGTGAAGTGTTTTACGACAGGTGTGAATGTTTAATTGCAGTCTTCTCCAAATTTCTGGGTGTATCCCTTGACTAATCTGGCCTTGTATATTTCCTTCTGCATCAAGTTTCACCTTAAAAGGTAATTTGCTTTCTATAGTTCTGTGATCGGGGGGAAGCTCCACGAGTGTCCAGGATTTATTCTATTGGAATTATTTTATTTCTTCTTTTGCTGTCTTTCTCCATTGATTGGCTTTGCATTTTGGTAATTTATCTATGTCTTCCCATGATGTTGGTTCAAGTATGCAATGTGTCTTAGCAGTATATGACAGCTTGCAGGGTGGTATTCCCTTTGTTGCACAAGTGGATCTTCTAATTTCAGGTTGTTCAGCAGAATTTAACATGGAACTTAACTAATCCATTGTGAGTTCCACCTCTTGTTCTGACTTCTGTGCAGCTTCACCTTGCTCAGCTTCCTTTGCTGGTTCACTGGGCGAATTCACTTCACAACTCCCTGGGATCATTGTTTCTGGTGATGGGTTCTCATCGAAATAAACACTGCGACTTATTGTCACTTTGTCAGTCTTTGGGTAGGGGATTCCATATCTTACTTTATATTACTTTATTCACTATAGCCCACCAGAATACCTTCCATGGCTGTGTTCTCCAATTTGGATCACTTCTCATTGGGAACATATGCGTAATCTTTACATCCAAACACTTGAATGTGCCCTAGGCTAGGCTTCAATCCATGTCACATTTCTAATGGGGTGCTTTCAACGGCTTTTAATGATAGTCTGTTCTGTAGGATGTTACAGTCATGACTGCTTCTCCCCAGTACTTCTAAGGTAGGTTGGCGTCAGACAGCATGCATCTGGCTATTTCTACAAGAGTACAATTTTTCTGTTCCTCTACATCATTTTGTTTAAGAGTGTATGGTGTGGTTGTCTGGTGTACTATACCCTGTTTCTTCAGATATGATTCCACTTCCTTACTGATGTATTCCCCTCCATTGTCGGTGTGTATAATTCCTGGTTGCCATTGGAATTTGTTGCTGGGCATGGCTACAAACTTTTGAAGTTTTTCTGATGTTTCATTCTTGTGCGGTGATGAGTCTGTGGGGTTGATTTACTAACCTTATAAACACGCCACAAACAAGTATACACCTCTGTAGTGTGTTCCCTCCCAGCATGATCTATTGGTGGAATCTAGACACCTTTGTAGTGTGTACACACCCAGCAGGTATGTTGTGCAAAGCCCTGCATGAATTGCAAGGTGATGTTGTGTAAATTAGCTCTACGTTGTGTTGCTTGCGTTGATGAATGCAGGAATGTAAATGCATGAGCTAACCATTTTTGTCTAAACTGTGAAGCAGCATTATATATGCATCATGTGCATGATTTTTCCATATATGGCATTAGTGGAAATATGCTTTTAGAGACTTGCATGCCGCTATTAGAGCGGCGTGTAGCCTATGGCGCATGCTACATGACGTGCACGTACGTAAATACATAAAAACGCGCCATAACGGCGTGGAAATGTGACACCGTGCTCGTGTGTGGGTGATAAATAAGTTTTGCTGTGTAAAAATGCACACGCACCCGGTGCGTGCGTGTGTTTAGGTTAGTAAATCACCCCCTGTGACTCTGATGAGTCGGTGATGAATCAGCTGTTCATCTAATTTTCCTTTTGCAAGGATTTGCTTATTGTTTCGGATTGTACATTTGTCACCTTGGAGATGAACTGTGAGACAGCTATTAGCAAGGGTGTTCACTGATAGAAGGCTTCTAGGTCTGGGATATACAGTACATTTTTCACAAGGATACACTGCTTGTCCCCTGACGGTGTGATGCAGTTCAAGAACCCTTGACTGTTACTTTCAGCAGTAATACTTTTCCCATTTCCTAGGAAGACTTTGTCCTGTGCACTGAAATCAATTTCTGTGAAAAAGGTCTCATCGCTGGTCATGTGGCTTGTTGCACCTGAATCAATACACCATCCGCGTAGTATACAGTTCTGAGTTACTTTAACTGCCTCCGGGCCGGCCGTAGTAGAAAAACGGCCGGCCCGGAGCTCTCTAGATCTGAGCGGGCGTCTTTAGACGTCCGCTCAGACACGCCCCCTCCGCACGAGCGGGAAATTGCCGGTTTATAAAATCAGGCAGCGATGCCTGTTACTATACAAGCGATCCGCCGGCTTTAGAGACGGCAGATCGCGTATATGGGGTGTGTGTCCCCTCCGCGCCCCCCCCGCCCTTGTCCCACTGATCCCGGTGCCCAGTACGAGCCCGGGATCAGCATGTCCCCTGTGACACGAGCTCCCTCCGGTCCCCTCTCCTCTGCAAGAATGCGGTAGTGTTGTATAATACATCACTTCCGCATTCTTGTGTCACTCTCCAGCTTCAGAAGCTGGAAAGAAGCTGATGGAGCAGGTCCTATAATGTAAAAAAAGACTTTTTTTTCAACATTTTCTGTAATTTTTCCTAATTATAATAAAAAATAAAACCCCCAGTGGTGTTTAAATACCACCAAAATAAAGCTCTATCTGTCCCCAAAAAATGGTATAAAATTCATTTCAGTACAGCGTTGCATGACGGAATAAACGTCAGTCAAAGTACTGCAGCGCTGAACACTGAAAAATGGCCTGGCCAGGAAGGGGGTCTAAACACCTGGTCTTGAAGTGGTTAAAGGTAGCACTCCATTATGTGCCTGCTGTTTCCTTTGTAGCTGCCTACAAGGTGCCTTTTACAGCGAAAACAAGCTCTGTTTTCTTTGCTTTGCTTTGCTTTGCGCTCTCATGCGTCATACGGCTTTCTCATTTTCTTCATTGTGCATGTTTTCTTACCTTCTGTCATATCCATCAATTAATTTTCCTTAGGCGTATTCTAGTCTTCTCTCTCAGGTCTGGTTTCTAGAACATTATTAAGAGCGCTGTATGACTCTGGAAGGCTGCATAGCAGTAATGCCACCACGAGGTTATTTTTTATTTCCTCTCCAATTGCACGTAGTTGTTCTACGATTTCCAATATGGCACGTGTTCACGCATTTCCTGGTCTTTTTCTAGCCTCATCTTTATATAGCTTGCCCAGCAGATATAGTTTACTTTTTAGGTTTGAACGCTCATGAAGTTTTTGTAATGCAATCCACATACCTTTTAGCCATATTCACGTTTCTTATGTAGATGAGCTGGTTGCCTTCCACTAGCAGACTTTAATTGCTTTTGCTTGCCTGTTCTTCTTGTCCCATTCCTCTGTGGGTCCATAAGTGGGTCTGTCTGTACTCAGTACTCTTTGCTTAGTAGCATGTCAAGCTTGAACTTCTATAGCTGGTAGTTGGGATTGTTGAGCTTTGCAATTGCAAACTTCATATCTGAGCTTCTTGCCATCTTTCAGTAGCTTGGATGGGCCCCTTGTTGACTTGCAGTATTCTGTTTAGTATCTGGGCCCATAACCTGTTGGGTTGGTTATGTGTTTAGATAGAGCACTGAGATCTTGAGGAATTCTGAATTAAGTTTTACTTGCTTAGATCATTACATGTATGTATACAGCATTGTGAAGAAAACATAGAAAAAAAACCTTCCTGTGTATCATAGATAAGCACATAGAGACTAACATTGCACTACAGCACCATTTACAGATCAAAAGACAAATTACAAAGGTGCATCAGTCTATGCTGTTGTATTTCCAACAGTAATTACATTAACAAAAATAAAAAGAAAGATTCAATTTTTTCAGCCACTGACCTCCAAAGGGAACAAAAGCCCTGTACTTCTATTCAGCTATAATTATCGGAGGATCATTGAAAAATCATCCTATTAGTATACCATGGTGTTAAAATAAAAGATTGCATATGTTGTCATTTTGTAATTGTCTGTAAAGTCAATAAATTATTCCCATAAATCAAAGAACTTTGAGTTTGAGTATCCTTGCTGAGGATTGTCTCGGTCGAGTTATTTTGAAATAGAAACATCAGCATACTTTAAAAAAGGGTTAGAGAAGATGATGCAGAATACATTGATGCAAAATCGTTTATAATCGAGATATAACAGACAATAGCTTTCTGCATCCAGCAGTGTTTTTCACTCCATGCAAATCTAAAATTCGGAGCATCGCCCAAGCTGCAGACAGAGGTAAAAAATTAACCAAGTTTTGCGTAATATACTGGTCAAAACTTGAAAAGCATGATATAAATCTGCTGATTCCTGCCCACATTTTGTACATCTAGAGGAGCAACTAAGACCGTTTTCATCTATTTTTAGTACAGAATTGCTATGCTACATCTGATGTTGTGTTAACTTTGTAGCAGTGTGTAAACAGTAAGCTAACAGACACAAAAAATCAAAGATGCACAATTATTTTATTGAAATAAATACAAGAGAAAATGTCTTACTTGCAATTAAATGATGTTCAAGTGCCCAAAAGCCCCCATTCATCGATTACAATGACCTCCAGAAACATTATGCATTGAATTTGTTCTGATTGAGAGCTGATGAATGCATTGGTACTGTCTGATTATTCCATGTGGAAAGCAGGTTTAACCCATTTCGAACCAATGATAGCAAGAAACTGAACTTTTAACCTTTCATGGAAAGTGTAATTGTATGAAAGGTGGCAAAAAACACCTTGATCAAAGAAGCATGGTTGCATGACATATAAGTGAATAATGAAATATGACAAAATATGTATTTTAACTGCCTACTGATGGCTATTTTTTTTCCTAACTGGGCAGCCATTTTGTATATGACTCTCAACCAAGGCAAGCCAGGTGTTCTCTTGCAAAGCCTTAACTGTTTTACTACCACTAAAAAAATAAAATAGGAAAAACACACACACACACACACATACAGTATAGCGCCAACAGTTTGTGCAGTGCTTTAGAAAACTGAGGGTGACAATACAATTAACAATACAATTTCAGTACAGGAGGTAAGAGGGCCCTGCTCGTGAGCGCTTACAATCTAATAGGAGGGGAAAGTGACACAGAAGGTAATAACTGTTTGCGATGATTTATTGGTAGAACTGAAAGTACTGTTATAGCAAGGTGAAATAGGCCTCCCTGAATACATGAGTTTTCAAGGATTGCCTAAAGATGGGCAGTGTAGGAAATGTGGACATATTGGGGTAGGGAGTTCCAGAGGATGGGAGACACTCTTGAAAAATCCTGGAGGCGAGCATGAGAGGAGATTAAAAGAGAGCTGGAGAGCAGGAGGTCTTGGGAAGAGCGAAAGGAGTGGTTTGGGTGATGTTTTGAGTTGAGGTGTGTAATGTAGGTTGGGGCGGAGTTGTAGACTGTATTGTAGGTTATTAGTATTTTTTATACGTTGGGGAAGTGGGAGCCAGACAGAGTATGTCACCAGCAAACCAAGGATCTTAGTCCAAAATGCCTTAATTGATGTCTCATCATAAACATTGTGGTCAAACAAACAGCACTTTCTTTTAATGTGTCCCTTCATCAGGCATAATGTGCCACAAATACATTGACCACCAGTGAAAAACATAAAAAAAAAATAACAACCCCCTTGAGCAGGTGCCTCCCTTCGTGGCTCCTATTGGTCCAGTAGTTGGAGCTCCACCTTCTCGCACATGTGCAGAATGGCTCCTACTGTTGCTACACTGAAAGGATTATTATTATTATTATTATTATTATTATACAGGATTTATATAGCGCCAATAGTTTGCACAGCGCTTTACAATATAAGGAAGACATTACAGTCACAATACAATTTAAGACAAGATGGTAAAGAGGGCCCTGCCCGTGAGGGCTTACAGTCTAAAAGGGAGGGGCAAGTGATACATGAGGAGGTAGCTGTGCGGGGATGATTGTTTGAGAAAGTGATTGTTCAGTGGTTAGGGTGAGGTGGGATAGGCTTCCCTGAAGAGATGAGTCTTAAGGGATCGCCTAAAGGCAGTCAGTGTGGGAGATAGATGGACAGGTTAGGGTAGAGAGTTCCATAGGATGGGAGACACACACTAGTGATGTCCTGGAGGCGAGCATGGGAGGAGTTGATGACGGAGCTGGAAAGCAGGAGGTCTTGTGAAGAGCGGAGGGGACGGTTAGGGTAATACTTTGAGGCCAGGTTGGAGATATAGCCAGGGCCAGAGTTGTGGATGGCTTTGTACGCGGTTGTTAATATTTTGAATTTTATCTTTTGGGCTATAGGAAGCCAGTGCAGGGATTGACAGAGGGGGTTGCAGACACTGAGCGGTTGGTTAGGTGGATGAGTCTAGCAGCTGCATTCATGATAGACTGGAGGGAGGATAGCCTGTGTAGAGGTAGGCCAATGAGGAGGGAGTTGCAATAGTCAAGACGAGAGATAACAAGCACTCGATGCACTCGAGCCCAGTCAGACCGGTACTGACACTGGGCTGTCAAAAAAGAGCCTAGCACAGTCCGATCTGCTTTAAAGTGCAACAAAAATAAATAAAGTTATGAGAGTAAAGTAGGGAAATGAAAGGAAAGAGAAAACTATTTGACCATAATGTTTAGACATCAATAAAGTTATTTTGGACTAAGATCCTCAGTGTGCTGATGACATTCTCTGTCTTGCTTTTTCAACAGGACCCACACCAGACAGCTTTTATTAAAAACAGAATTTAATTAATTGGTATGTATTTCACTGAGAAAGGCCCTCATAATAATGTAGACAGACAGCTTTGAATTAAAAAATAAAAATTAGAGTGTATGTATTGCACTGAAAATAGCCCCAAACTCTCATAATGAGTACGTGCACAGTCTAACCACTCTAAACTGTTTGTCTAGGCCACTTTTTCAACAGTACCAACATCAGGCTGCTTTTAATCAGAAATACAACATTACAGTGTTTTATTTCACTGAAAACATCCCCAGAATTCTTGTAGTAAGTGTATGCAGTGTTTAAAAGAGATCTAACTCTCCCTGCAAACACTCTGTGATCTTCTCTGTAATCTGCTACAGAACTGTACAGCACACTGAGTGTGTCTGAGACTCAATGTAAATATAGATCTCAAAAATCAAACATCAGCAGAATCAACTAGCTCCTTTAGCAAACACTCTATCATCTTCCTTAAATACTCCATGTCTCCTCCAACACATACTAATCAATGCCTCACGACCAAACAAAACATACAATTCAAGCTATATTTTGCAATTAGATAATGTCTTTAATTCTATTTAAATACTATCAAAATACATAATAAATATGCAAGCTTTTTTTTTTGGCAAAAATAAATGACTTGGAAAAAAAAAGGAATGAATATGACATAACCTTAATTTCTCGTGTGTTAACACCCCGGAGGTACTGAAAAACATTTTAAATGCCAAGTTAGAAAACAAATATAAGCAGAAATTAATGGATGAGATTATTTGATTTGCGATAATATATAATCTCAATGTATGTGATTTGTCCCATGATGGCATTTTGGTGATTAAAATATTATTCGGTCATATAAATAAGATCATCCATGGCTTTAGGGATACATTGGTAATTTAATAGTTATGAAACCATACACCATAATATCATTATGTAGTACAGAATACATGCTTTTGCTGTTTTCTATTTGACAGATTGCTGCATTTTGACATGAGGAGATTAATGCTCATTGTCAAGTTACATTGCCGTTAAGTCTTTTATAGATTTAAGAAACATATTACCAGGCATGAGCAAATAAATCAAACTGTCTAATTTCACCAAAATATACATTTTATTTGGCAAAAGATCCATACTGTAAAGAAGGCCATGCCTTTAACTGTGATAGTTATAGTGTTGGTTGAATTTGGTGGACTTTCTTTTTTTTTTTGTAATAAAAATGTTTACATTTTTCAACAAATAAAATAACAAGGTATAAAGCGCTTAAACATATATAGCATCAGGTAGACATAAAATAACCAGTAAATTGTAAAAGATGTAACAAAGTATAAGAGGGGAGCTGCTATTGTCCAAACATTGTCTCGTAAAAGCACACAAGAAAGAAACATTTTTGAATATTTGAACCCAATCCAGGAAAACCAAGTGTTCCTAAACTTTTCAGAGGAATTTTTAAGGGAGCTCATAAGGTCCGCAATCAGATAGATGTGTTGAATACGGGTAAACCAGTGTATAGTGGGCGGAGCAGGCTTTTTCCACAAGGCCGAGATACAGGCACCTGCAGCACTAACCAAGTGTCTTACAACAGAGCGCTTGTAGGCTTTCAAAGTTATGATGCACGAGAAAGAAGATCCTGCGGGATCGGTTAAACTCTGGGTTAAGGTGTTGTTTACCTGGTCCCAGAGGTCCTAAACGGCACAGCCAAAGTATATGTAAAATGACTGCCTCTGGGTTCTCTCATCTCCAGGATTGGTTAGAGGTCTGTGGGAATAAGGCATGGAGTGCTTGAGGGGTCCTGCACCATCTGAAGACAATCTGATAACTGGACTCCTGGTATTTGTTACATATAAAGATTGATAAGATAAAGACAGCTATTTTTTTCGGGCCTCGGGGTAAATTGCATAAGGAAATCTTCCTCCCATATCAATAGAAACCACAGTGGGGATGTGATGTCTTCTCCAATTTAGAGTTGATAGGAAAAGGAAAGTACATGTCATGCTTATCCAGGATTTGAGGTCCATTGCTATACGGAAAAGGGCCAGGGAAATATAAAGTGTATGCTTAGGTCAGATCCTTAGGGAGGTGAATGCCTAGATAATTAAGGGAGTGGGAAGCCCAATGCAATGGGAATTCAAGCATTATCCTGTAAAGTTGCAATCGAGTAAGGGATATATGCATAGCTTCGGCTTTATATGAGTTGATCAGGAAGTTCGAAAGTTCACCATATCGCCTAAACTCCTGCAAGAGAATTGGTGCAGAGATATCAGGGGAGGATAAGAATAATAGTCCGCTCGCATAAGCACCGACTTTGTATTGTGTGGATCCCACGTAGACCCCTTTGATTGAAGGACTCTAGAGTTAGTACAAAAAGTAAAGGGTAAAGGGGACAGTCCTGTCAGGTGACACTAGAGATGGAAAAGGTGGTAGAGGGTCCCATTCACTCGCACATTAGCTGAGGGATGGGAGTAAAGAGCCTGGATCCAAGTACACATGTGAGTGTCCGCGCCTGCTGCCTCCAATGTCAGGCGCATAAATTCCCAGTTGACCCTGCCAAATGCTTTGTCTGCAACTGTAGACAAGAGGATACACAGGATTGCTTTCAAAAGGGCCGAGTGAACAACATACACACAAAGTTTAGTATTTAGTAACGTTGCTTGGAGGTGATAGCAAATCGAGATGGAAGACTGTCAGAGCACAAAATTAATAGTAAGTAGAGGATACCAACGAGGGCTCCAGTTGGACCTAGGGTTTACTGAATGTAGGATCCGAAGAGTTAGATCGGGGTCTGCTCCTAATGGAAGCCGTCCTGCGATGCCATTGAGTGAGAGGGTGGATTGGGTCAGCCAGGTCCAACTGTAGCCAGTTCGGAAAATCTATAGACAAGGTTTCCAAAAAGGAGAAGAGTTCTGTAAGTTGGTACAGATTGTGGAGAATGAAGGTTTTGACATTGCATCAGACATGCAAGCAGAAGGGGTACCCCAGGAGAATAGGCCACCCACCTGTTGGATCACTGCTAGAAGCGGTTGAAGGAGCCAATGCATTTGCAGAGTGCATCTGGATAGGTCCGGCAAGATGGTGATTTCTGTCTGATCAAAGGAAATAATGCCCTTTTACGCATGATAGAATCCTTCCCTGAAAAGTAATGCACTCAGCACACAACGTCTTGTGGCCTCTGATCTCCATCCACTCTGGGGCCTCCAACTAGGTGAACATGGTCTACTTCTAAAGGGGAATCTGAGGGCTTATCCTGGACTGCATTGAGAAAAACGATGGCTGTAGCTTTGAGGTATGCTTCCGAAAGGCCCTGGGGTTTGACATGTTTTATTGGCTCCGGTTCTCCAAATCATCATGCGCAAGGATAAGAGAGAGAAGTTGTTGATTTATAGCCAGAGTACCTGGATTCCAGGCAGTCTTTAGGGCAAGACATGGAATCTCAGTCGGCAGATAGGGTGGTGACCTGAACCTCTATTTAGGCCATGTCGGCCATGCCCAGCTTCATTGGAAGGGATAGAAGAATAGTGAAGAGGCCAATGTGAGTGGGAAAAAAGGATTCAGTGCCGGGCTGGAAGAGCACCGGGAAGCATCTGCCGACAGGGACATGTGCTCATTAGAGTCTGAGGCATCAGGAGAGGGAGGTGAGTCCCATGGAGCCGGGGAAAGTGAAGGCCCACATTCCATGTGTGGTGCTGTGTACGCCATATCTTCTCTCCAGGAGCTGCAGGTGGCCGAGGCTGGAGTGGAGAAGAAATTATGTAAGTCCATCGGACCACGCTGCTATCGGCCCTCTGAGATTTGCCCTTCCTTGGCATTGGTTCTGGCAGTGTTAAGGCTGTGGATCAGCCTGTCATTAGTCTTCACCAGTAAGATTTTTTTTATTATTATTATTTATGGTATGCCTTTCAGCACATGTCATTCGGTAGGGTACATGTAGGGTTATACACATACATTCCTTTTTTTTTCATCATTTCATTTATTTTTTACAGTTTATTTTTTTCACAAAATAATCACCTTCTTTTTTGTGTTTTTTTACCTGTGATTAGGGATAATTATTTAGTATGTGCTATAGTCATATGATCCAGGTCATACTAGTGTATTTCCACTTTTGCAGTCACATTTGAGAAAACCCCACTATAGGTTTGTTATGTGTTCCTATTCATGTAGCATATGTAAAAAATAAATAATAATAATGTTTATCTTTTAGATGTGTCTCTGTCCAAGTGACAAAAAAACTCTGTCTAGTGATTAACTCTGGATCTACACTGCTGGATATCATGGCTGACCTTGAATTTATATCAAGGAATACTATTTTCTTTTTTTTTTTT
>NW_017306541.1:770195-773577 GCF_000935625.1 Nanorana parkeri
TTTATATCAAGAAATACTATTTTTCTTTTTTTTTTTTTAAATTAAAGTCTTTTTTTAAGATGTGTAAGTAACAAGGGGTACTATATATTAATATAATTCTAAAGAAGGCTTCCAGATTCCAATAAGTGCCACTTAAAGAGAGACTTCCATTTTTTCTTAAAGGGACAGCACTCCCTGTTTACAAAAACACTACTAGGCCAGACCAGGTAGGTTTTACTGCAGGAATATAAAAATAAGAGTGTACTATTTCACATAAAAAATTACAACTTTACAGTCAAAGAAGCAGCTTTAGTAGGTCACAGTTTAAGAGGGAGATAGCAGGTTTTAATATCATTTTAATCAAGTAATCAAGTTAAAGTGTACTATTTGATAAAAAAAAATCAGAAATATTGTACAGAACCATTGCACAGTATGTGACTAAAGCAGCTAGCATAGTGTGTATTGCGTGTGTATAATATTTCTTGATAATATGTACAAAATACTACATACTACAAATATATACATACTATACATACTACTATTTTATGTAACAATAAAACCTGCTGAGTCTCTTCTTTTTATTTGTTGCCTACTAAAGCTGCTTACAGACATTGTCTCTGAAATAATTCACCAGTTAGGCCTCTTATACCCCTTTCCCCCTGGTTAGAGCCAAGTTTACCAGGCTTTATAGGAGTTTTGCCTTCCTCTGGATCAACTGTGGGTAACTGTGGGCATAGGATTCTGTTTATGGAGGGTTTTTTTCTTCTTTTTTTTTTCTCTATAGTTTGAACTCAATTGACTTGTCAACCCAACTAACTATGTGACTATACCTAGTGAAAACTGTTTTATTGTTGGCCAATTTTACACTGCTGTGTCCTCTGTGGTATCTTACATTTTATTTTATTCTTTAAAAACTCTTTGTCTGTGGCGCCCTCTGCTATGTCACTACTAAATTTAGGTTATATCTGGACTGTAATCAGTCTGGATGCTGATTGCTCTGAGTTCTGCTGGATTCCCTAAGTCTGGTTTATTGATTGTTTCCCCCTGTTGCTGGTTTGGGGACTCAGTATACAGTGTGGGAGGACCCATCCTCAGTCTGTGACTATGCATGTGACTCTGACCAATCCCTGAGCAGGCTGACTCAGAGGTATGGCTGGAGGAAGGTTATAAAGGTTTGAGGACACTTCTAGAATGCTCTCACCCCTGGGGCTCTCCCTGGGAGGACGTCTGTGTGCTACAGGATGCCTAGCCTAGGCCTCAGCATGTGGCAGATGCTGGGGGTCCAGAGACCTTAAATGCTACTGGAAAGGAACCTGATGCAACCTGGGTTGGAGGTGGCATCTGCTTATTGAGGAGTGTCGCAGAGGAGCTGGAGAGAGCTACCACCTGGACTCTGTAAGAGATTCCTCACCCTAATCTCAGGTACTATACTGAAGAGAAGTCAGTTGGTGCCCTACACGCCCTGTGACAGTTCTCTCTCAAAAGTCCAGGACGATTCTTGGCTGTTCTCTGGTGCTACTACATATTACTGATCACTCTCACAGGACCATTGTGCTACTGACCATTGTGCTAAGGGAGAAGACAGATTTGTCCTCTAAATTGTTACTCGGGTATCCTGCAACCCTAACCCTCTCTCCTAGTTGCTAATATGCAATAAATGCTAAAAAGACACTACGACTCAAGCCTGTTTCTGTTCTGGAGTGTCAGTCTTGCTGGAGCTGAGAAAAGGGCCGGTGACTGGCAAAACAGGTAGGAGAGCCCTAGTTCATATTCAGCGGCTCCTTCGGGGGTGAGCGCCACATGTCATTACTAACAGGTAAATAAACATTGTAACAGAAGAAAGCACAAAATGATATCGGTATTTTAAAGTGTTAACAAAACTCTCAGTTTTTCTATAGCCGTCTAAACACACTTAGACCTTACACAATAAGCTGCATAAAAATATTTTTTTTAAATTATTTCATTTTCCACAACAAAAAGAAGATTCTACCTCAAGGATGAGATTGTCTAAGCAAATTGTCTTCATCAGGCAAGGGAGTAACATTTGCTTTGGCAATCTGAAATATTCATGAGCTTTGATTGTCCTCCACGTGATCCCTACAACAAAATAATCTGCATAGAAGTCTTTTTACTTTGGCATCCGCATCAATCCTCTTCAGATCTGGAGTTACATTTGGTTTAAATTACATTTGGACTTTAATTTAGGAGGTATGATCGCATTAAGTAAGGATTAAAAGCACTTAACTGGCTTTCAGCAGTATCAAAGCTCAGGTTTCTGCCCTCTCTATCTTGTTCAAAATACTGTTGGCCTTTCACTTCTTTTAATAAGACCTAATCTTTGTTACAGCTCAACAGTAAAATAGATCTGCTGTTACTTGTCACCAGAACTCACCTGCTGGTTTACATAGCAACTACAGGATAATTCCAAACCCAGTCTGTCAATAAATATCACGATTTAGCTGAGCTCAGACCAACACCTCTTGCCTAAGCTTTAAGTTATTTTCCTAGCCCATGTAATTTTTTGTGTTTTTCATTCCATTTACAGCTTGTATCTGAATTGTATATGTTCATTGGCCTCACTGACCTGTTCCCTGTCCCTTTTTCTGTTGTTGACTGTGTACCACGCACAGATGTGACTGAGGGGGGCAACCTAGTATAAGCACCTGCAAATTCTATCACTTCTGGCAGGGTGCTCTAGTGAAGATCTGGTGTGTTGGCTTAGCCTCTGCACCTCTTTAAAACAATAAATCCTCTCCAACATGCAACTAACAGAGAGGGTCCATTATTCATTTCTTTTATTGATGTCCCGATGCCACTTTTTCAGGCCCAAGTACAAGTACATCCCCTCATGTACTTGCCGATACCAATTACCGATACTTTTTCTTAAAGGGACAGGTGACTTTAAATGATCCATAGTACAACTACATGTTATGTACTATGGATCATGGTTTAACCTATTCATGTTAGCAGGGGAGAATTGTAACTCTATTGCTGGAGTGTAGTGGAGGTGTGTGCTGTATATATGTACTACATATACATTACACACGTCCAGTACACTATAGCAATAGATTTACAGCCAGCCCCATCCCAGCTTCCCTTACTCACAGTTTCACTCTGATCCCCGTAGCCTCACGCGGTGCCTCTTGTAGTTGGCGCTGGGCAGGATCACTGCATCGCATCTCGGTGCTCAGCTTGTGGGAGGCGCTCACAATTCTGCCCTGCTAACATGAATAGGTTAAATCATGATCCATAATACATATACAGCACATACGCGCAGTACACTGCAGCCTGCAGCAATAGAATTACAATTCTCCCCTGCTAACATGAATGGGTTAAATGATCCGTAGTACAACTACATGTTATGTACTATGGATCATGATTTAACCTATTCATGTTAGCAGGG
>NW_017306541.1:780470-803400 GCF_000935625.1 Nanorana parkeri
GGGGTCATCTGGCAGTCTCCGGCCACCTAAATTAGGACCCGGAGACTGCCAGATGACCCCGCTTGGAGCGCCGCCCACCGGAGCAGCAGTGACGCGACGCTCGGCGAGGTAAGT
Source organism: Nanorana parkeri (assembly GCF_000935625.1). Taxonomy (NCBI): domain Eukaryota; kingdom Metazoa; phylum Chordata; class Amphibia; order Anura; family Dicroglossidae; genus Nanorana; species Nanorana parkeri. The sequence continues at coordinate 780,585 of NW_017306541.1, forward strand.
AAGAAGAAAAAAAAAACATAGCGCAAGCTTCGGCGCTAGGCTTCGGGGCATTTTGACAAGTACAAGTACTTGTCAAAATGTCCTGTATCGGGCCCGATTCCGATGCTAGCATCGGTATCGGGACATCCCTAATTTCTTTCCATGACAATTTGGTTATCTCTTTCTTCAGAAACATCCTTTTTACTCATTCTCTTTTACTCATACTCTACCCCCACCTACAAGGTGTTATTCTTTGTAAACATCACCCGTGTCAGTCCAGTGTATTTTTTTTTGCTGCAAGGCAATGCAATATACATAGTTTAATTGTATTCACCTGATTCTATTCTGCTGTTTTTGTAGCAGTTTTCCCTCAGCTGACCTTTTAGTTTTTCAATGGTCTTCTTGACTGGCTGCCATTACATCATCCACATTTTGTTTTGTCTTTTACACTGTACAATATCTTACAGGTTTTCCCCCTAAAACTCTGCCTTTAGAATGCCTGAAATGCACCCTCGAGGAGGAAAAGGAAAAGGGCCAGAAAATTTCCATTAAATTATAAGAGAGTGATTGCAGTGTGTTCAATACGGCATACAACATTGCCAAATCTAAGAAAAGGAATGACTTATTGCAGAAAAAAATGGCACAGCATTAAAATTTGAAGGTGGACTAATTTTCATCAGTGAAATTAGCCTGGAATTCAATACAATTAAGAACATTGCTGAAAGATACAGTGGAGTCGGGTGGAGCTGGTGTTTACAGTCTTCTGCAGTAGGACTCCATGTGCAAGGCTCAGGGGGAGGGAGAGCACATACTCTACCCTGAGCCCTATGCATGGAGTCCTATTGCAGAGGACTGTAAATACCAACTCCACCGAACTATCCTTGTAGTGTGACAGGTACTTTTTCTCTAATATTATGTAGGTACATTATATTTTAATTTATTAAAATGATATAAACTTCTGACTGATCTATATATAAATTATATTTATGCCTGATTGTGTGTTTTTTTGCAAAAAATTAAGTGTGAGGAGTATAAAGTGATGGACAACAAGAAAATTAAAAGATTCGCAATCACTTGTATAACATTTCTAAATGTAACTATAATACTATAGGTAGACACTACGGATGCACCGATACCAATACTAGTAATACAATACTAGATGACTTTCCTAATACTGGAAATTCAGGTCACAGGAAGATTTGGCAGTGCCATAGGGGAACATGGAGCTGGATTCTTGTCTCCCAGCTTCCTGATTGGCTGGGAAGCCAGATTCCCGGCCAATCAGCATCAAACCAGCCGAAAAGCAAAATATCGGTACTCATACTCTGTACCGAAAAAACTGTATCAGTGCATCCGTAGTAGACACTATAATGACTTTCATAATTAGACATTTTCACTGTTTATTCCAGCAACTGAAAAAGTTAAATCACACAAATGAGGAGGTGTTTTTTTGTAAAACAATATAAATTAGAAGTCAATTGGGTTTATTTATATGACTTTTTATAAATGGTTTCAAAATGGTGGAGCCTTTTTCTTGCATAGGTGAATGGGCTGGAATTCTTTGCAGTGATGGTGGCTGTTTGTTCATTGATGCCTGGTTAGAGGAGGGGTGTTAATATAAATAGTATGTTCATATTTATGTTGTAGACATGTGCACTGCCAAAAAAATTGTTTCGTTTCGTTTTAAATTCGGATTTGTGTTATTTCGTTTTTTGGGATAGAACGAAACGAATCGCACATGTCTAGTATGTTGGTACTCTATGATTTATTGCATGTTAGCGCGAAACTTGTAAAGCTGCCCACACACCTTACAATTTATCTGCACATTTTCTGTGGTCAGATGGAAAAAGTGCAACAGATTGGCCCAGGTGGCGATTACTTCATCCACACAGTTAAGTGTAGATAGAGGAATCTGTTGCACCTTTTCCATCTGACCTTTTCCATCTGAGAAAATCTGCAGATAAATTGTAAGGTGTGTGGGCAGCTTAAGAGAAGTAATTCTTGATGTATCTTAATATGCCAATTTTGAATGAATAAAGAAGCCCTGTGTTCATTTAGGTATGCTGTCACCCATTAATTTACATTTAACTTACCAGAGATGAGCTGCACTGACAACCCCCCCATTTAAATGGATAAAGGTGGACCATCGAAGCAGCACTGCCATTGGACTTGCAGTGCAAACAACTTGGCCAAATAAATATGGCTGCAATGCAGCCTCTAGTAGTAGAAGAAAAGAAGGGCACAATTCCTGGGGCCAGTGTCTAAGCTGACATGCCCAGTTTGCATTGCTATCCCTGCCCATGTTTGCCTAACACAGCAGGGATGGCCTTACAAGGGACATAAATAAATAAATAAATAACATTAAAATGTAAATATTAACAGAAAATACTGTGTAAAAGATAGAATAGAATTACTGGAATTATCTGTCTTACATGATACTGCGAATGCCCATATATAGCATATCTATTTCCCTTATTTTCTGTGTATGCTATTACTCCATTTAAAACATAATTAATGAAATTAACCCTTTTGCTGCTAAGGCCTTTTTTGCACACGCGTTATAATCCACATTTCAGGCCTAAAAGTACTTAAAAAACCCAAACATTATATATTTTCTGAAAGCAAAGACCCTGTAGAATAAAATGGTGGTAGTTACAAATTTTTACGTTGCACGATATTAGTGCAACTCTTTATCAAACCCCAAACTTTGTAAAAAATGCACTTAAGTTAATTTTAGTGCTCAAAAACACAAAATAATACCCATGATAATACAACATGTAAATAGATACCCAATATGCTGATTAAAAATTGTGTGCGTCCATCAAACCCTGACAAAGTAAAATACCCTAAATTGTACATAGGCGACCCTTTAAAAGCGCCTACAGGGTGGCCACCAGTGGATGTGAGCAGACGTGTTCCCTCTGAGCTCCGTCTCTACCCGCTGAACACTAGAGTCTAGCAGCCCTTATTCAGCCTTAAGATGCGGGAGAAAAAGAACAAGAAGTCTGCTAAGACTCCATCTAAGCTTTACAGGGGATCTCAATCCTCCTCCACCATTAAGGGATACTTTACCCACTCGGAGAGGAAAAGGGACGAACCGCGAGGCAAGATGGAGCCGGGCATGAACAAAGCCGCCAGGCCCGTGCTCGCGTACTCACCGTCCTCGCAGGAGTCGGGGTCAGTAGAGTCTCCTTCGGGATCCCCATCATCGTGCTCTATGGCAGCGGTCACAGCTCCGGAAGAAGAGGCGATTCTGACGACATCTGGACGGCCGCAGGAGCCCGCCACGGATCCGACGGGAGAGATGGGTAAGTGGCCTGCACACGAGGCCGACATGGAGGAATCCTCCCCTGACACACGGAAGGCAGTGGAAGATGACCTCACCCTCCCTCTGCACTGGAGACAGTCTCCCTTATCTGCCCCTGGACGCGGGTCACACAGAGGAGATAGAGAGGCTGATCCCTCAACATCTGTGGAAGGGGTGCGGTTCAATGAAACATGGGCTGACCCCCCAGGGCAGATGGCTAGGCCGCAACGTACTCCCAGATCCAGGGACTCTAGTGCGGGCCGCCCCACCCCCCTTCAAGCCTCATCGAGGCCACTAACCAGAACTCAGGAGTCGACACATGCAGCCGACTGTGAGGCTATAAATATAAATGCTCATGCCCAACCTCCACAGAAACGTAGGATTGAGCGGTCCCCTGACCAACTCTCCACGTCGGAAGCGGATGAAGCGGACTATACTTCATGGCATGAATGCATGAAGCATATTCCAACAAAAAAGGATTTCAGATTGCTAGTGCAAGAGGTGAGAGACACCTGTAAATCTGAAATACAGGTGCTCCACAATGACTTCAATCACTTGACTCAAAGAGTGGAGGACATAGAGGTGGAAGTGAACCACACTAAATTGGATCTGTACCAACTCCAATCCAATTTTATAACGCAAGCTAACACCATCCGTGATTTACAGAGGCATGTGGAAGATCTTGATAATCGTGGACGACAAAACAATCTTCGCCTCAAGGGATTGCCGGAAGCCACTGGTTCTGAAGACTTACAAGATGTTTTACAAACGCTCTTTAATCATATCTTGGGTACCCCCTCCACTAACAAAATACTTATCGATCGGGCTCATAGAGCTCTCCGTCCTAGGGGATCCTCCACCAACCCGAGAGATGTCATCTGTAGGATACATTATTTTAAAGTAAAAGAAGAGATCCTACAGAAAGCCCGCAACATGAGATCATTGGAATTTGATGGAGCTCCTCTACAACTATATCTGGATCTTTCCTGGGTCACACTACAGCAAAGAAGATGCCTACAACCACTGTTGACCTTATTGCGAAACAATGACATACCGTATAGATGGGGGTTCCCCTTTAGCCTCACAGCTCGAAGAGATGGTAGAAGTGCTACCTTGAGGGTACCAGAAGATCTTCCCTCATTCTGCTCAGATCTTTGCATTACTTGTCCTACACTGTCCGGATGGGATCCCTTACCCAAACTTGGACCGGAACCGGCGACGTGGCAAAAAACCACACCTGGAAAAAAAGCGGCAAGGGTGGAGCCCCCATTCGAAACCCCCCTACGCAAGCCTAGAGGAACTCCCAGAACAACGCCAAGATATCAACGCTGAAGTTGTAGCATACGTTGTGATGTGTTTGTTATTTGATTATACAGCCATATATATTCCAGCTCTGGTCTGCTCATAATATGCTGTATATCCATTACCACTTTTTCATGAAACATGGTTTCTCACTTCCATTTTTACCACACTTTGAAAGTTTTACTACTTTAGGGTGATTGGCGGAGGGCTACGGTAGTCCCAATATTCAAAAAGGGGGCTAGGTGCCAACCTGGGAACTATAGGCCGGTCAGTCTAACATCGGTAGTTTGTAAAATGCTAGAGGGTATAATAAAGGATTATCTGGTAGACTGCTAGATCCACACTTTTATTTTACATTATTACAGCGGGTTAACAGGAAGGATCTTGATGCTAGTTTGTTAACCCAGCGCCATATTATCCCATCCCCCCAATCCTCCCCCCCTGGAGGACCTTTTTACCGTGGGTACTTCGTTAGAGAGAATTTTCTAGAAAAAGACTTTGGAAGACACTGGCAATATTTTTCTAGTTGAGTGAGGAGAATTTGATTACCCTATTGCACACTATTAGGAACTTATTATGTTCGTTTACTTAATGGTTCAATGTGTGTTCACACAATTCTTTATTGGTTATTTTAGTATGTTATTGATTGTTTTTGTTTCTTTGATCTAGTCTCAATCCATGGTCTCGCAGAGGAAGGTTGAAGATCTCGAGCTCCAGACCCAACTCACGGAATGTAGAATCCAGGGGACGATCCCTAGCCGCACCATTGGTTTGTTTTTCTATTTTAATACAACGGGGTGGACTGGAGTGGCCGCATTTAAAGGACATAGTCAGATACTAACTCCCTTATCTTGCAAATGGCGTCACTGACTGCTTGCAAAATAATCTCCTTGAATGTTAAGGGACTTAATTCCCAAACTAAGAGAAACCTAGCATACAGAGAAATGAGAATGGCCAAAGCCGAAATAGTCTTCTTACAGGAAACTCACTTTAACTCACTTAACACATTTAAATTCTTACTCTCTCAGTACCCCAGAGTCTATGCTGCTTCCTCACCGGATAAGAGGGCGGGAGTGGTAATTCTCCTGAGGGATTCGTGCTCTTTTAAACCAGGTCATGTCCTTCTAGATAAACAGGGCAGATACGTGATAATGCATGGAACTTGGAGTGGGATTCCCGCCACTATCTGTAATGTGTACGCGCCCAATAGCAACCAAATTTCCTTTCTTCAGAGACTTTTCTCTAAACTTACAAAGTGGGAGTACACTTACTTGGTTGTTTTTAATCTACCATATTCAATGGCATTTGATCATCTGAACCTCCCTGACAAATCTCCTCCTAAAAATACAAGTGCTCAATCAAAGCGCTTTCGCCGTTTACTTAGACAGTATTCACTGATGGACTCCAGGCGCTTGACACATCCCTCGGAGAGACGCTACTCATTTTTCTCGCCGGTGCATGGAACACATACTACACTGGACTACTTTTTTGTTAACATGCCGGTAGTAAGGAACATGATAGATGCTGAGGTGGGAGTTATTTCCTGGTCGGATCATGCTCCGGTGGAATTATATCTACAACTAGACCCCCATCGCATAAAACAATGTCATTGGAGATTTAATGAGGGTCTCCTCAAAGAGGAATTAACCAGAATGTCAGTGGAAGACGAGATTAGGTCCTATTTTACACTTAATGTAGGATCAGTGTCGTCTCACGCTATATTATAACTGAGCTCATGATATTTCCTCCACCCCGTGCACCTTCCCCCAACATTTCAGTTGTGATTGATAACACAACTATCCAACCCTCCCCTCATGCCAAGGTCCTAGGTGTCATCCTTGACTCGGACCTCACCTTTCTTCCCCACATCCAATCGCTATCCAAATCCTGCCGCCTTCACCTTCGTAACATCTCAAAAATACGCCCCTTCCTCACCAATGACACCGCAAAACTACTCATACACTCCCTTGTTATCTCTCGTCTTGACTATTGTAACTCCCTCCTCATTGGCCTTCCACTACACAGAATATCCCCCCTTCAGTCTATCATGAATGCAGCTGCCAGACTCATTCACCTTACCAACCGCTCAGTGTCTGCATCCCCCCTCTGCCAATCCCTCCACTGGCTTCCACTCGCCCAGAGGATAAAATTCAAAATATTAACAGTCACCTATAAAGCCATCCACAACTCCGCCCCCGGATATATCTCAGACCTTGTCTCAAAGTATCACCCTAACCGTCCCCTCCGCTCATCCATTGACATCCTGCTTTCCAGCTCCCTTGTCCACTCCTCCCATACTCGCCTCCAGGACTTCTCTAGAGTCTCTCCCATCCTCTGGAACTCTTTACCCCAACCTGTCCGTCTATCTCCCACCTTGACTGCCTTTAGGCGTTCCCTAAAGACTCATCTCTTCAGGGAAGCCTATCCCACCGCAACCTAACCACTGAACCTTCACATTCTCACATAATTCATTCCCACAGCTACCTCATGTATCATTTCCCCCTCTTCTTTTAGATTGTAAGCCCTCAGGGGCAGGGCCCTCCTTACCATCTTGTCTTGAATTGTATTGTAACTGTTATGTCTTCCTTATATTGTAAAGCGCTGCGCAAACTGTTGGCGCTATATAAATACTATGTAATAATAATAATAATAATATTATAGGAAGCCCATAAAGCCACCATCAGAGGGCGGTGTATTGCTATAGCATCCAGGCTCAAAAAAGACCGATTACTCAAGATAACTCAGTTACAACAATCCATAATTACGGAGGAAAGAAATCTAGCTCTCAGACAGGCCAGATCCACCTTGCGCACGCTGGTTAAGCTCAGAGCTCAACTACGCCATTTAATGATTCAAAAAACGGAGATTTCAATGTTGTATCTCAAACAAAAATACTATGAGAAGGGCGACAAAGCCCACTCTCTATTGGCACGTAAGCTCAAGGTGGATATGGACAATAGGAAAATATCAGCTGTCCGAGACATTAAAGGGGTTTTACACCATCATCCAGAAAAAATAGCTACAATCTTCAGGGAATACTACGAGGGACTGTATAATCTGGACAGTCCAGCATTTACACTGACAGATGACTCATTAGAACCCCGGATAGCACAATTTCTGGAGTCATGTAATTTACCAACACTTAAAAAGGACATACTGATGGATTTAAATGCACTTATAACGTCAGAGGAAATAACGTCTACAATAAAATCCTTACCTACTGGAAAATCTCCAGGTCCAGATGGTTTTACATATTCATACTATAAAACCTAATGCTGCCCTCTGGGAAAAATATGATTTACCTTCAACTACTCTGTTTCCATATCTCCAAATTAAACACTTTGCCCAAACTATCACTCACAATCTCGTGTTTGCTCAAAGAACCCCCTTTGAATCGATTTGTGTAACATCTCCATCCACTAAGGGGATGATTTCAACTATTTATCAAATGCTGCTGGTCCCCAAACCCGAGCAATTGGGTGACCACCGGTATATGGTGAAATGGGAAAAGACATTGGGCAATCCGATCACCAGAGAACAGTGGGAGCTGATTTGGAAAACAGCAGCTAAATCCTCCATATGCTCGGTTTACAAGGAGAACCAGTACAAGATACTGTTCCATTGGTATCATACCCCGGATGTCTTGTACTCGATCTTTAAAACAGGGTCGCCACTGTGTTGGAGGGGAGATGCCCAGGAGGGGTCTTTATTCCACATATTTTGGACATGTCCCCGAATAGTCCTGTATTGGAGAATGGTACAAAATACCTTAGAAAAGGTGCTACAGACTACTCTCCCTTTAGCCCCCATCCATTATTTGCTGGGCCTCCCTTTTCCGCACCTTAATAAACATGCTAATAGATTACTGTCCCACATCCTAACAGCAGCTCGCTGTCTCATAGCATTAAACTGGAAACAAATATCTCCTCCCTCTCAGTTGGACTTATACAAGCGGATTAAGGAGATGCAAACTATGGAAAATCTTACAGCTAGACTAAATGATACTCTATCAAGATATGAAAAAATATGGAAACCTTGGAATGATTTGGAGGAGGTCATTCTTTAGGTCTGGGGTGATTTCTCAGGAAATCAAACGTGAACAGTCGACCTACTCTGGATCTGAGGCTAAGTAGCCTGAAATGCATGATTTTCACACAGTACTGACCGAGAGCTGGATTGAGACTGACGTGACAAAAGTTTTGTTTTGTTTTATTTTGTTTGTTTTGAGTGTAATGTTTAATATATATGCGATGTATAGTATATACAGTGTGTTCCAGGTTAGCAACTTGAAACTTAAGTATGACTAAGAAGAAAAGACAGACATTTTCTCTGGATATGATAAGCTTGCGTTTTATTAACAAATGTACGGATTTTCCTTTCACTTCATTGGTTGCATCTATGTATGGTTATGATTGTCACTATATAGTGCCCAGGATATCTGTAATGGTCTAAGAATTAATGGAAATGTCCTGATTCTTCATTATGTAACCTGTTGTTGAAAATTTATGAAAATAAATAAAAATGTTATTCAAAAAAAAAAAAAAGCGCCTACAGGTCATCAGTTTAGAGAAATCCATAAATATTGGCTCTAGAATTATTGCTCTTACTCTGCCACAGCGTTACTTAACATGTGTAGCACGATGGTCATTTTCCTACCTAGGAGCACACGATGAATTATTTATGTTAATATGCATGCGCAAGTGGGGGCGGGGGACTTTACTTTTTTTTATTTTTACTTTTATTTAATCTTATTTTCTAAAAACTTTTTTTACTTTACTTAATTGCTATTACACAGAGGGGGTTACAAGCCCCCTATATGATAGCATACTAGTGGTGACAGGTACTCTTTAATGTGACATCAGGGTCATTTAGATCCATAGCGTCACCCTTTCACTCCAAATAATATTTCCAGGTTCTGCAGGTAAGCAATGACAGCTGAGGGACTGGAAGTTTTGCAATCAACATTGCTTCAAGTCCCATTTAGCAGAGAGGAGATCGGTGAATTGATTTTGACTGGTCTCCTTCCCCCGACACCCACAAGATGCCAGTCCCGGGCCCGCAGAAGGAGCCCGGGAAGCACGGCAGGGGTGTCGGACGGGGGGACGCACTACACTAGTCCCTAGAAGCGATCTAGCGACAGCTCAGCCACCAGAATTGCTTCCAGTGTAAAGCCGACAGTTGGCTTTATGCATGTAAACAGAGTCCCGGGGGCTAGTCTGTTTAAAGGGGCCCGCTGCCAGCAATGTATGACATACGTCAGTGGCAGCAAAAGGGTTAAACATTAAAAAAACATTAAAAATTCTACTTCTGCATGCAGAATGTCTGCCTCTCACTTTAGGCCTGGCAATTTCCTATTGCTTTTAGATCTTTTGTAACTGCTACTCCCACTGGTCAATTCAGGCCTGTTACTACTGGATAAAACAATCAATGGTTACATGAAAAACTAACTAAAAAGCAATTTTTTCAAGTTACTTTATAATTAATCAGATGGGGATACTGTTGATGCTATATTTAAGTCAAGCAATAATGTAAAAGTAAAAAAATATATATTACATATGCTAAATATGTAATGGCAGAATAGGGTGTCACCGATGCTGTCCATGAGAACCTACTGTTCTATTACACCATACACAGCTTAAAGGAGAACTATGGGGTTAAGGCTTTTCCCCATAGTTCTCCTTAGGGTAACGGGAGGACACAAACTAGCGTCCTCCCGTCACCCTAGGCTCAGTATACCGCGAGCTGTAGCTCGCAGTATACTGAGACGCCGCGGTATACCGCAGTATACCGCGAGCTACTGCTCGCAGTATACTGAGACGCCGCAGCTGAAGCGGATCCTGACAATTGTGCCGGGATCCGCCCAGCTGCGTGACTGACAGCTGGCTCTGCCTATCTAGAGGCAGAGCCAGCTGTACCCGCCCCCTCCCCCGTTCGTTCCGCCAGTCAGCGTTGGCGGATCGGAGTGGGGAGTTGGGAATCCAGCCCCTCCCATGTCACAGCAGAGAGCCGTGACAGGATCGAGAGGTGAGTGAACGTTGGTATGTGTTCGCTCACCTCCCGATCTACTGAGCCGACCTGTGACAGTCTCATTGTCACAGGTCGGCTAGAACTATGAGGTGAGTTAAAAGCACTCACCTCATAGTTCTCCTTTAAAGGCATCTCCTAAACAGGTAACTAAACCAAACCCAAGCACATTCTCTTATCCCTATCCATGAGCTTGGTGGTTGCATTCATTATTTTTATTTTTTTCAGGTTCGTAAAACGTGTTAGTCTCTCATTAGTTGTTTGTATAGATATACTGCAGAACTAAGTCAGTATTCCCCCCTAACCTTACTCAGGCCTCCCCCAAATACAAATCCGTCCTCACCCAAATGTCAGTCAGCTGTTATCTAAGCAGGCACCAGTATCAGACTTGGGCATCAGTTTCAGTCCCACTCATGTGTGTCAGATTCAAATACTTGTGTGTGTCAGACTCAAATGTCATACTCATTAATTGCAGTCATGCTTAAATCTCAGGTGCAGGCGGTCAAAGCAGACTTTCTTACCATTATGTTAATTGACATATTGCACAACCTTGTTCAGGTAGGCTGCTGCTGTGCATGGACACTGCACCGTGATATATGTTCGGTAAACAAGTGCAAATGTAAGAGAAGAAATGTTCAGAAGAAATAAAAAGGATGAGAAAAAATAATGGAAATACTGTATGTGATCAAAAAAATTAATGGAAAGCTTAAAGCAGAGTGAAAATGCTTTCAATTAAGATTGGACTTTGGTTACAGTGGGAACTGTAAGAGAGGTCAAATTAAAGAAAGACAGAGAGAATTCTTTGAAGGAATACTAGACAGAAGTTGCAGGGAAGCCAGAAAGGATGGAAAGAGAAGAAAATAATTTATATAGAAAAGCATATGTATTATAATTATTAGAGTTCTTGTGAAAAACAAGGCTCTGGGCAAAGATACAATTATAAGAAAGACTGTGGAGAAGGATCTATTAAATTATTAGTAGTATATGGAAGATAGATGAGATTCCACAGGAATGGGGAAACGTGGACTGCTAACAAATAATCCTGAAGACGGCATGAAATGTATACAGTTTAATGCAGAATGGATATCAGTGATATTGTAGTGAATATTGTAGTGAATTGAATAAATCAATACATTCTAAACAAACACAGACATTGACTAGTATGAAAATTGGAGAGAGTCTGATTAAAGGTACGTTTTACAGTGGGGTGAAATATAATGATTGGCTTTGGGGTGGGGATAAATTGTGTTTTATGACAGTTGGGGGAGGGGGAAGAGTTGGGCTTTATGATAGTTGCGAGTCAGAAAATGGAGAGAGACAGAGAACACAAAATCAACAGAGTGAAATAGGCTAAATTTGTACACTAGGCCAGGATCCGTTAAAGACTGTAATGCCACAGAAAAAGAGAATTTATTTTGTTTTGCAGTATCATGCATGGTCAAATATTTATTCTATGCCCATTGCATGCAAACATTTTTTTGTTTTGTATGCAGCTCCCTAGAGGAAAGGGTGCTATTAAATGTAGTGTTTATCAGACTGTATTTGGTCTGATACTAATGTGTAGTCTTGGTTCATGTGGGTTTCCCCCTAAACAATCTATCATTGCTTGCCATCTGCCTGCTGCTGGAGGTACTGCAGGGTGTGCCATGGCCACAGAACAGAGCAACCAATGGGATTGCTATGAGTAGATATCCATCTCCAGCCAATCACCGTTGAACGATAGCCAATGGTGCATGCTGGGGGGAGATAAATACTTGGGGTGGACTATGTGAGCTCTCTAATCCTCCCCCAGCCCCAGCCTGTGGGGAGGCTGCACTGGATTGTCTGAGTTGGTTAGACCTAAAAGCATGGGGACTAGCCATGTGAAGACCGTGGAGCCTGGTGGCAGCAGGTCCAGTGGCTGCTACTGCTAAAGACAAGGATCAGTAACTTTTACCTCAAATAATGCTGTGTCAGGTGTTCATCCTGCAGTTCATGGAGACAGTAACCACACTCTGAAAGGCCATGGAGTCTACATCTGCCTGGATGATCCTAACCCTTCTCCTCTCTCCCTCAAGTTCTCCAATTAAAGTTTCAAGCATCATAACTACAGTCTGGACCTCACTTCAATTGATCACCAGAAAGACTGTAAGTGCTGATTGGCAAAGCGAGTGGATGTATCCCTAGACAAGAAGAATTTGAGCTGCCGTAACCCATAGCAACCGACCCTAGTAACTCAAGGTGTGCTGTGGATCCATAATAGAGGTTTCTTATAGAGGAAAGACAGGGAGACCCGTTATTTCATTTTACTGTAGATCACCCCTTCAGAACCACTGGTAGTGTTATCCTGTATTGGGATTTGCTGATCGAGGAAGGGGGGCGCTACATGTAAATAATCATTTTACTTCTAAAATTAACTCTCTGTTGATTGATATAATCAAGGCCTGTGTTGAAGCAAGGTTTTAATTTCAAAATCAATTTGGTCAGTCATTGCTGAGTTGTTAAAATATTGGTTTTTCTTGTTTTTGTTATTTTATTTCACCAAAGATCATTTCCATCCTAGACCTGCGCCTTATTTCTCAGGTGGAACTCCACACATGGTAATTTAAATGTCACTCTGCCCAGACATATTTTCCTGAGTAATATGTAATTATTTGGCAGTTCTTAAGTAAAAGTCTATCTTACAAATGCATTTTCTGTATGCTTCAGTATATTTCAGTAAAGCTAGTTAATTACTTTTTAACATATAGGACATCTTGCTTTTAGCATTTTAGCACAGAATGACTGTATATCACACTAGTAAATGTATGTATGTTTGCAGAATGCTATGTAAAATAAATGTGTGTGTATTTGTATTTTAAAAGGATTATGTGTGCATATAAAAAAATATATATTTTTAATATGTGGGTGTATTGGATAAATGGTGGAAAAGTATTGCAGAAGGTCTTGAGCTGCAGGAAGGATTTCTAAGTGGATTGTATTCTGAGTTCTGTTTCATAGGTTATCAGTGTAGGTGGACTTGGTGGGAGGTATCATTTGAGGCTTTGACATGGGCATGTGCTTCATATGTGACAGGATATACAGTATTTAGGGGGACATCAACACATGCACAGGAACCTATTTTGCTTGGCCAGGATATGCACGTGGCTGCATTATGTGGCATGTATGCATTAGGAGCAGTCACCCATGCCCTCCCATCTGTATTAAACAGAACTTGTTGTGTGGGAATTAGACTTCTGGATGATACCTCACTGCTACCCTGGCTTAGCCATTAAGGGGGGTATCTCCACAGTTGAAGCAACCTGAATCTTGTCAGTGACAACCTGTGTTTTGTGTGGTGGCTAGGTGTATCTTGTATCTAAAAATAACATGAGTGTTCACATTCTGAATATGGGGTATATTTATGATAATGGCGATAATGGACTTTTCTCTCCAGTGTCTGTGGGTATTATGTAACAGTTTATACTATGAGTTTGATGGCTTTGAAATGAAATTGAACAAATAATTGCAAATTGTATTCCTAAAATAAAGTCTTTCCAATCAGAGGTCAGTTTATTGGTGAAAGGTCAGCTAAAGGATCTCTGTGTAATGCGCCCTTGGTTTATGAGAGGTGAATGGATCACAGCTGCGGAACGAGGCAAGGAGTAGTGCTGGGTATGGCGATCAGGCTAGAACCCCAGGCGTCTCTCTCAATCTTGACGGAGAGTGAGGGGTTTATGCATCATCTGCCACAAAGGAAAAGTATAAGGAGTGACCCTATATTTGTTATTCAATTCATCACACAACGGGGTCCGTATGCAGCAAAAGGAAACAGGAATGGATAATAGTAACAGTTTCTGAATTATGGTAATATAATCAGGTTCAGGTAGCATTTAGGGTTAAGGATTAAGCCAGGGTTTAAGCAGGTAACAGCAGTCACTTTACCAAAGGCCTTAGATAATCAGACAGTCCAGCAGGCTAAATGCCAATCCCCCACCAGGTACTATACTTGCAGTTTGGGGCTGAGTCCCCTAGTCCCCTGAGATGGAGTGGAGGTGACAGGAGCGAGGTAGCTGGAGATCCTGTAGTGCAGAGAGGGTTGTGAGGCTCCTGGCGTCTGTGGGGCATCAAACCCAATAGTGGAACGCTCTCACAGCGTTCATGGAAACCTTATATAGACCACGGACGCGGAAGTGGAGCCATGGAGCGTGACGTCACTTCCGCGAACCACGGTGGAGAGCAAGGAACCTCCCCTTCTGAGAGGGAAGCGCCCCACGTGACGCGGCCGATGCGTTCCACGCTGGGACGCAGGCGGCTCGCGGATGGTAAGGACATTACACTCTGGTTATATCACTCATCCATCATTATTCTTCAACACTGCCTTACTACACAATCAGCTTGTACATGTATAACTGACAAATATTAAATATAGACACAGATGTACTTTCAGCAATATTTAAAGTTGCTCTAAGATTAAAATTGCATTTAACTGCCTCACTCTAGACAATTATAATAAAGTGCCAACCAATAACACCTCACAAACGATCATGCCCAAACATAACCCCTAAAAACCACTCTAGACTTCTACCTACATTGCTATACAGCCACATGAATTACTTCCCTTCATCTGCTCAATGAATTACTTCCCTTCATTTGCTCAAGACCAACCACAAATGAAATACTTCCTTTCATCTGCTCAAGACCACCCACAAACTTTCAACTAAAACTGCTCCTATTTTTCAATGTATGTAAAGCCACACTCAAAGGACCTTGATGTAAAAAGTGTATTCCCAGGAGTCTGAAATGTTACAATCATAACAAGATTCACAGGCTCTGACGTGTTTCGCCAAGAAGGCTTAATCATATCTTTAATCAATCCTCCATGATTAAGCCTTTCCGGTAAAACATGTCAGAGCCTTGTTCTGCTTGTAACATTTCAGATTCCTGGGAATAAACTTTTTACATCGAGGTCCTGGCTGTTGAGTGTGGCTTTACATACGTTGAATTACTAGTGATGGCTGTGGTGTGGCTCTGTTGGTTGGCACCTGGATTTTTGAATGGGACCGATGAGTGGGTATATGAATATGAGTGGTGTCTTTTTTACATGCTCCTATTTTTGTTCATGTTCATGGAAATTACATATTGTATATACATTTACATAAAATCAAATAGGGATCCTTGTAGCATGTAGTTTTGAGGCAAAGGCACAAGCCAAGAGCTAACAAGTTCAGCTCTTGGGCTTAGTGCTGAACTGTTGTTTTCACTGCCAGCCAGCGTTTCCAGCTCTGAGTGCCACTAGGACACTCTGAAGCCCTTTAGACATGATACCAATTTAAAATTAAGCTGAAAGAACCACCAGTTTTGTGTTGGTTTATTTTTTTAAATTGGTACTCAAGTGGTAAAATAAAATCAAATGAAAAATGCATCTTACAAATATAAAACTGTACAACTTTACAAGGAGCAACCTACAACGCTCTATTACATTTTTAAAAGAAACCTTGCAGGACAGAAATGGGAGCTTCCAAAGCTGACTTATCCCTATCCTTGCTTCACCTACGTCAATGACTGGGAATTGCTAATACAGCTAGTAATATTTTTGCCTTTTCCAGCTATATTTAACCTCCTGCGGACCAGCCACTGTACATAAATGGCAGGTCTGCAACCCCACTGTTCTGCGAGAAAGAACCTTTACATCCTCCCATGGCCGCCTGTCTGCTGGCACTCTGCACATGCAGAAGACACTTCTCTTTTCATTAACCAACAGAGAGCAGCAGCTTCAGGCACAGAGATGATGCAGGCACATACCATGGTGACTACAAAGAAAAAGCAGAGAGAGATTGTAACATCTACAGCTTTGAGGAGATCTGTGACACACAGTAAAGTTAGGTAATGATTAGGTTAGGAGTCCTGTAAACTGTAATTTATATTTTTTATTTCCATGGATTTACAAGCTCATACACACCAGCTCCTCTGTGTTAATCAATGGCTTATAACAGAAAAAAGGCACACCAAACACTTTTTCTGCTGTATTTTAGATCCAGAAATCCTAATTTATCAAAGCGTGAGTAATAAAGTATTAGCGGTGTTATTAGCGGTGTGCCTCAGGGTTCTGTGCTGGGACCCATGCTTTTCAACCTGTTTATTAACGACATCGGGGACGGAGTAAACAGCGATATCTCAGTGTTTGCTGATGATACCAAAATTGGGAGGGTAATAGAAACAAACCAAGATAGTATAACTTTACAAGAGGACCTGGATAAAATAGGGGAGTGGGCAACTTTATGGCAGATGAGGTTTAATGTTGATAAATGCAAAGTTATGCACTTTGGGACAAAAAACACGCAAATGGGTTATACAATAATGGGTATGCCGCTAGGGAAGTCTGAAATGGAGAAAGATTTGGGGGTCACTGTAGACCATAAACTCAATAATAGATTACAATGCCAGGTTGCGGTAAGCAAAGCTAGTAGAGTCCTGTCCTGCATCAAGAAGGGAATGTTTTGCAGGGATAAGTCTATAATTTTGCCACTTTACACATCACTGGTTCGGCCTCACCTGGAGTATGCGGTGCAGTTTTGGGCACCGGTACACAGAGGGGATGTCCTTGAACTGGAGAAAGTCCAGCGAAGGGCGACCAAACTCATCAAAGGGATGGAGGACCAGAGCTATGAGACACGGTTACTAAATTTAAATATGTTCACGCTGGAACTAAGGAGATTAAGGGGGGACATGATTTTCATGTACAAAATGTTCCATAGTCATAGCAACATTAGCAACAAACTCTTTACGATTAATTCCGTAACAAAGACTAGAGGCCACCACCTGAAACTGGTAGAAAAAAAATTCAAACACAAGGGGCGGAGGGGGTTCTTCTCATTTCGCGCGGTTAGGGTCTGGAACTCGTTGCCACAAGCAGTGATGTCAGCTAATAGTGTGGAATCATTCAAGAAGCTTTTGGACGATTTCCTGAGAAACGGTAATATACAGGGGTACAAGTACTCCTAAAAACGAGATGACTCGGGGATCTTTACACACACACACACACACAATAGGTTGGACTTGATGGACATGTGTCTTTATTCAACCTCAAATACTATGTAACTATGTAAAGTAGGACGATCAGATATTTCTGATTTCTAGGGACAGTCCCCAATTTCAGGAGATGCCACTTTGCTTTCTACCTGGACAGATAGTTCCTTACCTTAGACAGTATTGGAGCCTGCCATGTCAGTAATTCAGTTAACTCTCATCATCTTTGTAGACCTTACTGTTACTTAGCACTAGCTAGGTTAAATATTCAGGCCATACTGTCTTAAATAATACAGCGTTTTATTAGAACAATTATAATTATGCTGAAAACTTTTAGTGAAACATTCTAACTTTTGTTATATTGGTGCTTTAACCTTTATATTTGAACAAACAGCAACATTTCCTATCATATTAAAAATTACATTACAATTACATGTGTGCTGACACCGTATGTAACCACTGTGCAGTCAAACAAAAAAGATAAATGTGGTGATACATGGATCAGCACCATTGCTCGGTGCCTCCTCTATTTTGCAGCTGGAGAGTATGTTGCATGTGCCTATTAACCCTCTGCTTGCTACTTCTGCTTTCTATGGGCTACATTTAAAGCTGTGTGCAGTTTTATAGGTTTCCTTATAGCGTACCTTACACTGGCGTAGCTTCGGCTGATCCTTCGGCTGCCAGAGCCCTTCGATTCAGTCGAACCGAAGGGCTGCTGTACGGGCTATTCACAATAGCCTGTACAGCAGCCGAAGGTAGCCAAGCGGCTCAGCCAAGCCGAACGCATCTGCTTTGGCTCGGCTGAGCCGTAGTGACAGCCAAAGCGTGGAGAAAGGTCGCCCCTGGAAAAGCACATTGTCCCTGTGGCGATGCGGACAAGGGCCTCTTCCTAACAAGCCCTGGGGCATTCGTTGTGGGGATGCAGGCAGGGGACTAATTCACATCGGGGTACCCCTTTAATAAAGGGGCACCCAGATGTGCCCCCCTCCCTTGCAAATTAGCAAGGGGTACTTGTACCCCCACCCATTCACTAAAGGGTTAAATAAATATAAATAAAAAGTACAGACTTTTAGTGAAAATCCTTTAATTGAAATAAAAATGCAACAAAGGATTTTGACAATTCCTTTAGGGTAAAAAACAAACCCTCCAAAAATGGATCCATCAACGTAATCCTAGGGTCAATCACAATGCCCAGCATTGTCCGTAACGACATCACCGCTAGCTCCACCAAGCTGTTTACACTTGTCCGGCACCTGACAGTACTTAGCTGTGTGAGCCATGATTGGGCAAAGTAATAATTACTGGCGCATGGCTCTCACAGTGCACTGTGCTGTGATATGCTAAAGTCTTGCACCTAATCAGGGTTTAACAAAGGCACTGCGTGGTGCACAGTGCCTTATGGGGCGCTCGCCGGGGGCGAACAGCCCGCCTAACATGTGAACTACCGATGTTCTAGTTGAACTGTTGCTCAACACGAACATCAAGACCATCCCCAGTCCTAAGTCCAGGTTATTTGAATTCTTGCCACTTCCAATAAAAACTAAGCAATGCAACACCCTGCCTATAAGCCACATCATTTACCATTCAATAGTTCAATGAGGCTCAATGACACGTCAAAACTTGGCACTGAGATGCTGAGCTTAATATTTGGAGAAGCCAGGACAACATGATAATTTTACATGAAGTTTAGGTCATGTGTGCAGCCTGAACCAAGGATATAAGGTCTCCACAAGTACACATACACTGATATAAAGCAATGCATAGGAGGAGATACTGGCAGGTGTATGCTTTTCAGTAGTATTTTCATGTAAGACACTATCAAACATCACAATTTCCCTTTAAACCATCAAATTGTTTGGTATATAGGTAAAACATTTTTGAAATTATCAACATCAAAAGGAGATCATGTTAATGTATTTTACAAAGAGGGAGCACAGCTTTACACGGTGCATATATAAGTATTCATATAGTTGTGTCACCTCTAAGCCAGCATGTAAGTTCAGAACATAGGCACTGATCCTGATACCCGAACAAAGGGGTTGTCTGCCTTCTAGGGAAAGAAGAAAGAATTTTGATGTGAAAAGTATGATTTATTTTTATACGTTTCAAACAGTGGCAGGAACAAACCCCCCGGCGGTCTCTGCACTAAAGGAGCTTACACTCTAATGTCCCCCCAAAGTCACACACTATTATTATAAATCTACTGTATATATTACTCAGACATATACCGTAGTGCTGTACAGAGAACACTGAGCCAGTCACATTAGCCTATGTACAACAGGAGCGTACACTCCATTGCAGAATGCCACCTACTATAGGGGACTACAAACCCCAGCAATACATCATACAGCAATGCAGAATAATATTATATGAATTTGGTACATACTCTGTGCTGTCACTCTGCTCCAGGGTACTGGCCTAATGTCTTGGGCAGAGGGTCTCAGGAGGGGGGCAGAGGGTCTCAGGAGGGTTGCAGAAGGTCTCCAGGGAGAGCGGGTGGCAGATGCCCTGTGTGCAGGCTACGCGTGGTTCCCCAGAAGGCTGCTGCATAGGACCTAATGCAGCTGAATAAATTAGAAAAATAAAATTGCAGGTGAAGAGGTCAGCAGTATGATGCAGAGTGCAGAGATCAGCGGTCTAACGCAGAGTGCAGAGATCAGCGGTCTAACGCAGAGTACAGAAGTCAGCGGTCTAACGCAGAGTACAGAGGTCAGCGATCTAACGCAGAGTACAGAGGTCAGTGGTGTAACACAGAGTACAGAGGTCAGTGGTGTAACACGGAGTACACAGGTCCACGAAGTAATGCAGTGTGCAAAGGTCAGCAATGTAATGTAGAGTGCAGAGGTCAGTAGTGTAACGCAGAGTGGATCGGTGTAACACAGATTACACAAGTCAGCTATGTAATGCAGAGGTTAACGGTGTAATACAGAGTACAGAGGTCAGTGGTGTAACACAGAGTACAAAGATCAGCGGTGTAATGCAGAGTACAGAGGTCAGGTGTAACACATAGCAAACAGGTCAGCAGTATAATGCAGAGTACACAGGTCAGCGGTATAACGCAGAGGACAGAGGTCAGCAGTGTGATGCAGAAGTGAGCGGTTTAACACAGGGAGTCAGTGGTGTAATACAGAATGCAGCTATGTAACGTAGAGTGCAGAAGTCAGAGTAGAGAGGTCAATAGTATAAAAGAAAGTGCAGAAGTCAGCAGTGTACGCAGAGTACACAGGTCAGCGGTGTAATGCAGAGCACAGAGGTCAGCAGTGTGGTGCAGAGTGCAGATGTCAGCAGTGTAACACAGAGTGAGAAGAGAGAGAGATGTGGAAAGAACAGGGACTTACAGTGTACACAGTTGATCTGATTCAGGTGCTCTGCCCTCATGACCTCTTCCTCTCCTGGTGGTGGTGGGGGAAAGCGATGTTTCCTCATGTTCTCAGGTGATACCTCCAACCGCCTCCTTGACCTCTGAATTCAGGACCCGCTCCCCTAACGGTAGGTCTGCACTCTCCTTCTCATCCTATAGCAGCTAAAGTGGGCAGAGAAAGCTGCAGGTGGCCCGTGGATAAGGCCATGGAGGATCAGTGAAGCGGGCAGATAGCAGAGACCGCCGAACCAATTTTTCTCTTCCCCGGCCGCAGCAGTTACAGAGTGGCAGAGTAACTCCTGCAAATACCCATTGGTACTAGAGTAAACAATTGGATCTATTCATCTTTACATTGTATGCCATGACCTGAATGGATTGTGCCTTCACTGACTGGATGTCTCTCTGCAAGTAAGGCTCTTGTGCCTGCGGTAGTAATATAATTCTGCTGTTAAAACTTGAAATTGTATTTTCAGCAGTGATACTCCAATGATGATTTTGTGAGGTTTATTGTCCCCACTGATATACTAAATCTCTAAGGGCTTAGTATGTTCTACCCATTTGTGCTTCTAGGTGTTCTGTTTCTACCTAGTTTATCAATATAGATGTAAGCGTAATTGCTCATATTGCTTGCTATCTCCCAGCCAGTTACATTAAGCCCCTAATTCAGTCTTGTATAAGGTGGATTTCACTGAAAATGTTTGTTAAGAAATCTTTTCTCTAACACGTTATGGTGCAGACTGCCATCTGCAGCAGTACTGCCACCAATAATTAACTGCAGTAGCATTTGAAAAAGCACACATTTGGGTTCAGTGTTTAAATTAGACTGCATGAACAGGAGCATAGAAGACCTATTTATACCGTTGCCCTTACCCTCATTATCTGGGTGAAGGTTCACTTTTTATTTGTGATGCTGCATGCAATCTATAATTGATATGCAAATGTCTTATTTAATGATTAATATTTCTTTGTCATATGCTCTGCATATAGCATTTACGTAGTATAATGCATTTTTAATCCCAAGGGTCAGCCAAAACTCTTTTCTTTAGTTATGAATAAAGCAGGAAAATTATTAAATTGCCTGCAAGATTGGTTTTGCTGTTTGTGGCTAAATGCCTATTGACTTTTATACCCTTCAAACAAAGCCAAGAAACGATTATTGGCTAAATGAGGAGGTTGCCTATTGACTTTTATACCCTTCAAACCAAAACCAAGAAACGATTATCTTTGATCGTTTTTGCATTCCTGAGTACAACAGGCTTAGAGAAAATGAAACATTCCTTACATCTACATCTGTGATATTCATACAATGGCACATACAATTATTTTTCTTAAAGGCGCTCCCTAAACAGAAAAAAAAACAACTAATAAAACTTTTCCCTGTTTCTTAAAAGAAAAACAAAAAAATGCATCAAGTACTTCAACAACATTGTTTCTGTATTCCAGCAGTATGTACTATTCTTTGTGTGTGTGTGTCCATATAAACTTGGCACCTTGTTGCATTTGGCATCTACAGTATATAGAAATAGCCTTTGTGAAACAGCAAGTTCTCTTATGCATAAAATTAGAGTACAATTGTCCAATACTGCCCCAGATGCCTTCAGCAATGCAAAACAATTTGTAATCAACTGTCTGGGAAAAAAACAGTGTAATGTTAAATAAATGTTAAAAATATGTAGTGTTTACCCTTGTAAACCCATACTACTAATGAATGCACTACCAATTCATGTAATTAGAGAAATAGTTTTTAATGTATGTATTTAGATATATATAGCATTGGTAATTCAATGTGAAATGCTGTGCTAAAAGCACATTTAAAATATATTTTCTACCTCTGAACCTGTATAAACAACATGACA
>NW_017306541.1:803996-805592 GCF_000935625.1 Nanorana parkeri
GATGTGAGAGGAGGAAGAGGGGGGGGGGGGGGGGGGGGAAGGACACACTAGGATGTACATTTCTGGGGAAAAAAACAGTTGCCAATTATGAAAGAACTGATCTTGGAAATATTTAATTAGAGCTAACCAAAGCTGCTGCAAACCGGGATAATATATGGAATTTCTAGAAATCTGTAAAATCTTGAATTAGTTGTTTATTTACTATTTAGGAAAAATCTAAATGTATGTTTATGAATGTTTTAGATCAATAAGCAGATTTGTATCTACAGTTGCAAGTATGCATAGAGAGTATTTACCACAGGATTGAAAAGCAGGCCTAGGCTATGCATTGTAGCATGCAAAACAACAGACATCTTCATTTGCCTACCAGTCACAGTGGCAATGGTGTAGCCATGGTCAGTGAAGAAGCACCCCCTTATATTGATGGTCTCTAGGGATAAGCGCACATGCCTGGGTTTGACTTGTGTGCATAGGCATTATTTGAACAATCTCTTGTAGGCCTATTTGACTAAACCACATCCCTCATTTAACTTTGAAGAACCAAAAATTGCTACATTTTATGGTTTTCATTAAAATAGAAGTAGTATGGTACACACGGATTAATATGTCTACAATTTCTTGTAGGCCTCTTTGAGTAAACCACATCCCTCATTTAACTTTGGAGGACAAAAAAAAACCTTTTAAAATGTATATTTTTCAGATTAAAATAGAGGTGAAATGGTACACACTGCATATGCAATATTTATCTTGTTTTGTAGGCCTCTTTGGCAAAAAGATGGTACACAGTATGCAGTATTGCTACATTGATGGTCAGTAGGGCTAAGGAAACATGACTGGGTTTGTTTTGTACTCATCAAACTCATCATAAATTCTGGAAATTACAAACTTTCATCCAAACCACAGTGAAAACAATTTGGAGCAAATCTTGAAATTCAATTCTGGCCATTCAAAGTTAATAGTTAAGGGATTGTTCAACAAAGGGCATGGAGTGCTGGGAACTGCCATGGGGGGCATTTACCAATGTGAAAAAACTATTTTAAGAAACACTGTTTAGCAGGAAGAGGGTCCTCTGTTTTATGCATCTTCAAGGGCAACATGGAAAAACACCAGTCCTTCAAATACATACTTGGAAGATTCCCTTAAGCTGTTTGTACTTAAGGAGCAGCTGCGGAAACATTGTGTGGCCTCTTGACAGTGCCTGATCTTTAGCAAAATTAGTAAACTTTGAGGTGCAATGCAGGATTACATCCTACCCTCCTGGATTACATCCTACCTAGCTGATGTTGTGTCTCTCCTTCACTTTCCTCCTCTTACTGCAGATATGGTCTACTACATCATCAACCCCACTTTCCTCATCGCTCGACCATACTTAGCAGTTAGCTGCAGGAACGTTGATGGCAAATGCTTCCCTCTGTCTGTTGTCCTCTCCCTGTTCCCGGTACTCTCTTCCTCAACATCAGATAAAATGAATACCTGCACATCCTCCTGCAGCAAGTTACTAATGGTGTCCTGAAAAAATTAAACCAACTCCTTCAGTTTTTGGGGCAACAGCATGATTAGCTGTAGAAGAGGAGGAAGAAAAGGTAGCATATGCTG
>NW_017306541.1:805688-810302 GCF_000935625.1 Nanorana parkeri
TGCATTGCTCTATAATGATTACACAGCAATCACAGCTATGCAGGACTAAAAGTCCCAGCAATACATCACACAGAAGAATGTGCTGCCTGGCGGTGCCTGCAGTACATTCTGCTGGACTAGTGACAGCCTCTCCAGCCCCGCCGCACAGCCGCTCGTACATGCTACGCGTGGCATCTCGTGCGGGGGGGGAGCATCTTCTTCCTCTCTGGCCCCCCCAACAGGCGGAACGCCAAGACCCGGTAGTTCCGCCAGTGCTGGAATTTGTAGTCCTGTATAGCTGGTGGTATTCTGCATTCCTGTATAATCATTATACAGTTATGCAGAATACCACTAGCTATACATTTTACATAAAGTCAGCAATACTGCCACACCAATGAGAGGCTGAGGAAAGGGGGATTATAAAAAAAATGAAGGAACGCTAAACTGTAAATAAGCGATTTATGTTATAAATGGTTTTTGCGCTGTGTTGGTGTTTGTGTTGTGATAAAATGATACAGGTGTATATTTCATTACAACACAAGGTATTAAAACGCACCACAATGTGTCACAATGCTTTGCCATGCGCTGCCCCAGTTAAATTAATGTTTTTTACGATAGAAAAAAATCATGCACTGCGATGCGTTCTAACAACGCACTGCAGCGCATGTGCCTGGCGTACACCGCAATATGGTGCAAGTGCATGTTATGTGTGTGTGTGTGTGTGTTGTGTTTTTTTATTTACAAATTTGTAATTTATTTTTTAATTATTATTTATTAATAATTTACTGTTGGGGGGGCTTCGGGGAAATATTAGGTGTCTAAACAGACCCCTGACATTTCCCTTTTGAAATAGAAAAAGACATTGAGGACACAGAGTCCTCAATGTCTTTTTCTGCAGCCTCAGCACTCAATGAATGGGAAGCACTCAGTACATAGGCTTCCCGTTCATTCACAAACTGCTGATAGTAAGATATTTACTATCAAGCAGATTCTCAATGCGGAGGAGCCTCTGTGTGCTTCTCCCCATTGAAAAATTAATGAATGAACAGGAGGTGATGTAAATCACAGCCTGTTCATTCATAACTGGGGACACATAGTACTATGTGTCCCCAGTTATTTACAAACACTGGAGTGATCAGACGATCGCTCCAGTGTTTGTGCTGTACACGGAGGATCGGTAAATATCAATGATACTCACCGATCCTCTGCTCAGCCACGCACACAGCTGCTGTCATCCTGAAACTGACAGGGGGACAGCTGCTCCGCTCTCCTCCCCGCCTGCCTCGATCACGATGATCGAGCGGCAGGCGGGGAGGAGAGTGGAGCCGCTATCCTCCTGTCAGTTTCAGGAAAGCAGCGGCTCCTCCCTCGGATCCGCCACTGACCTGCACAACCGACCGGCAGGACTGACCGGAAGTGACGTCACGTTTCATATGAAAAACAAATTCCTGATCACTTTAAATATACAAACATGTGCAGATGCTTTTAATGATTGGATATGATTGGATAATTGAAGTGAATATTTACACACTGTTTTCAGTAAAGATTCTCAGTTCACTGTGTTTCTATGGAGGAAAAAAACAAAGTTACTGGACCCATGTCTGTCTATGGGGAATCAGATGTAAGCAAACTTGTGTCTGTTTACATCAGATTACCCCCAATCTGGCACGATCAGGTCCGGTGAAACAAAACTCTGATCCACCTGAGCCAGGGGGAACAGAAAGTAAACAGACACCTGTCTGTTTAGATCCAGCTACCCATAGACTAACATTGGGCTTCCGAAAATGGCCACTTGAAAAACTGACAGGCAGACCTCATCACAAAGCCTGTTTGAAAGGGCTCTGATGGTGTTTTAATCCTTTTAAAAAAGGTAGTTTGCATTTGTTGCTTACTCTTACCCTACTTTGTTTTTGTCAGACATGGGTAGAGGAATAACTTGAGTTTGAAAATAGTTGCCTAATATAGGCCGAGTGCTGGTGATCTAATGTCATCAATAAATATATTACTATACTCCATTATGTCAGTGTAAAGTTCTCCATTTTTCTTTTACTTTGAAAATAAATACACATTTGTAAACCTCCTAAATTATGTTGGAGCAAATTGTGGGTCATTCTTAGACACAAACTTTCATAGCAAGGAGATGTCTTCTCATGCGGCTTCAAGTTTAACATTAAAAAGCCAAAAAATCCACAGATTTAAATAACATGCTTGGGGGATACCTTAAAGTGACATTAAACCCTCAGATTTTTTAACATAAACCAATAATGTAATGTGTGCCTTACTGTAATCCATGTTTGTTTCCCTTCTCTTTGCTGCTCTTCCTTTTAAATCCTCATGTCTTCTCATGCTTGGGGAGAACTTCCCTTTTCAGCTCAGGGCCTCTTCCTGTAGTGCTGGCTCAGGTTACAAGCCTATACAAACGGATACACAGACACCGTATATCCATTCCTGAGACAAGGCAGTCTGCTGCAAAACAGAAGTTCTGCAGAGCATGAAAACAGATACAGATTTAAAAGGAAGAGCAGCAAAGAGAAGGGAAACAAACATGGATTACAGTAAGGCACACATTACACTATTGTTTTAATGTCGTTTTAAAGCTGTGTGTATTGTTATGGAACAGTAACATTTTTATGGACAGCCTCATTGACAGTCTACAGTGGCAGGGCATATTTGGTTGCAGAATTTAATTTTTTCTTTTACAATTTGCTTGACCTACATACAGCATCAGCATTTCAATCTTTATCTTAATAATATTCATATTATTATTTTTAATGTATTTAATCCTACAGCACATGTATAGCCTTGATAACATGTATTAATATTTCTAGAAAACATGATAAGCATTTTGTTCTTGAACTTTATTTATACCTCTACATCATGTGCTTTACAGATACACTCCAGTCACAATTTAAAAATTAGGCCTTCATAAGGCATTCGGGCAACATAAATGAGTTGCTTGGTTCAGTTTTCCAGATATTGCTGTACTTCACCAGTCCACCTCCCTCTATTGTGTCTCTAATGATCAAGAAATGCTGCCTCTCACAAATAAAAAACCCCTGTGTAAAAATTGCAAAATCCTCATATCTGCGAAACAAACTCAAAACTGTAAAGTGTGTGCCTGGGACAGGTGTCTGCTGGACTACAAAACACCTCACCTTTCCTCAAACCTCATAACACAAAGGTGAGATGTTCTTAGTTAGACAGAAGGGAACTCAGGCAAAGCTGATAACACTCCTTGGGATTTGAGTACAGCAGAGAAAGCTTTCCTAGCTCAAACCGGAAGTTAGAAGCTCACTGGATTTTTGGCATGACCAACTCCAAAGGTTTTTTTTGTACTTTCTATGTTTTTAAAGGGCTAAACATCCAGAAATATGCATGTATTGAAAAATTTTGATGAAACCGATTTCTTTAAATGTATTTTTGTTTTCCTCAGACATGCACAATGCAATAAAGCTGGGTGGGTGGGGAGCCTGGCTAATTGATAAAGCTAATATTAAGACAGATCCAAGCATTGGTATTTTTAAAAATCTTTAGAAAAAATATAGTGAATGGTTATCAATATATATATCTTCACTACAATATTTCTACCTACTAATATTTGCTGTTACTATTAAATACAAATATTTATCTTCACCATTTATTTAAAAAAATTACAATTCCTTAAAATATATCACTGCAGCTTCTATTATTGCACATCAGTTACAACAGTGGCATCTACAGGCCATAAAATGGACTACACTCTAAAGATGAACATTCATAACATTGAAAATGTATAATGATGTTGTTATTTAAAGAAAACACACATATATAGCTTTAAGAACATGACAGGAAAGCTGTTCGACATTAACATGCAGCAGAAAATATAGAGAGGGTATTTCTCTGCTTTTGCTTAATCGCATGTTAGTTATTGGTCTGAAAAAATAAACCACAGAAAGAGTAATTAGTATTTATTCATGTCCAGACTGCCACTAGCACTCATTTGCCAGAGAACCCATCATAGCAGAAAAACTGGGCATAGTGAAACAAATCTATTACATGAACAACGTAATGACCCTTCCGTGTACAGAAGTTAGATCTGTGAAATAGCACTTCAGAATGGTAGGTATGGGTTACTGTATGTTTTACATTGCTCTTTGTCTGCATATGTGGATCTGTATGAGCTCCTTTTGGTCACAAGCATTATGGTGTAATTTAAAGTGACTTTGTCAATGACTTAAAAGGAATGTCAAAAAGCATAACCTGCAGAAGAAGAAGGCTTATGCTTAAAGTGTATTTCCACTTTTGCAGCCAAATTGGGATAACACCTAATTTATATTTGTTACATGTTTCCCATTGTTCTCTGTACTGAGTTTTGCTTTGGTAAGCAAGGCAGCTGGGCAGGTTAATATAAATATAATGAACCCTGGCTGTACTGTGCTGGCAGATCTCATTATCAGTTAGATTTGAACAATGTCTGTCCTAACAAAGGGTTCAAAATCTAGAAGCATTGTATGTTATTGAGAGGAAGCTTAGTCTGTCCCTAGTCTTTCTATGGGGACAGATAATGTTTGTTTCCTGTCACTTGAAAATTGAGAGAAAAGCTTGCAAAAGCCTGCCACACAGAGCCATCTAGAAGTTTAGAAATAAATATATATA
>NW_017306541.1:810343-839719 GCF_000935625.1 Nanorana parkeri
TATATATATATATATATTTATATATATTTTTTATTTTTTTTGGCATGCTGTGTGAAAAGAAACATATAACAAACATATAGGGGAATTCTTACATTTGACAGCAAAAGCGGAAATACACTTTTACTGTCCTGCAGCCCATTCCTCTGATCTTTGCTCTGTTCAAGAATAAACACCACATTTGACACCTGAGGGGCTGTGGTTCCTGATCCTTATCCTCACTATTGTGTCCTAAAGTGATGAAGGGTCTGGCGAGAAGCCGAGCCCTCCTTGTAATGAGGCAGCTTGAGGCCAGAGCGTCCCAGGTTGCTAAGACCTCTTTGCAGCCTGGAATGCTCTGGCTGGCATCCCGCCCAGCTCCTGGCAACCAGTGATGTCAGAAAGCTGGGCAGGATGCCAGCCAGAGCAAGGGGTAAGGTGCAGCACCTACACCCCATCAGTAACGTGCACCCCCACCATCGTTAACGTGCCCTACCCGCACCCCTTTACCGGCCTCAGCAGCAGTGGGGGGTCAGGCAATAAACGAACCCGGACTGTGTACAGATGAGTACAAACTCTCTTCAATTGCATGCTTTTTGACCTTTTTGAACTCGGCAACAGAGCCACGTCAATATAAATCTAGCAACTATAGATTATTGGTTATTTCTGCACTTGTGAACCTGCAAAATCTCTGCTTGTATTTTGTACTGCAATGTTTTATGTGACAATGCTGTTTTCAGGCTGGCTTAGCAATGGATCTGTGAACAAGGCTACATTTTGGCAAGTTAATCTGCTCAAAAATAAAAGAATGAAATTGTAGACAATATAAATCTTCCTTGTCACATGAATTATCTCCTTAAAAAAACACACATACCACTGTAATAATTTTAAATTTGAACACCTTTCTAGATGTGTGTTCTAGCCCAAAAAAAAGTATGAACCCAAAAGTAGCATTAAGCATATTTTTCAAGGTTTTTCAAGGTTTATTGAACTATAATACTATACTATAAACTTATAATACAATTATTCTCATCTCATGTTTTAACCCCTTCGTGACGGGAGACGTACGCTGTACGTCCAGCCACAAAGGGACCAAATGACTTGTCACGTACACTGTACGTGACGAGTTATTTGCTGCTTTAGAGGGCTGTTAATCGCTGAGAATCAGCTTTTAACATTCATTAATGTATGCCCTTACTACAGAGGCATTCATTAATGAAAGGGTTAACCTTTTTCAGACACCCGATACCTTAATATCGGGTGTCTGAGAGTCAAAGCAAAGCGGACACAGATGCCGGCTTTTGCCGGCATTCTGACAGCTCGTATAGATCGAGAGATATCTCTCTCAAGCTATACTGGCTTTTTTTTTTTTCTTTCATGAATAGATACAAAATGTGTCTATTCCTACAATGTATCTATTCCTGGAAGAAGAATGTTTGTTTGCTGATCGTTGTTGCAACAATCAGAAAACATTTAGTAACAGCTGAATCCTGAACTGCTGCAGGATCAGTGTCACTAACTTATTATCGGCTGTTCTGAAGTTTGAAGCAGCCTGATAATAACCAAAAATTTATTAATTTATCATGCAGTAACAGTGAGATTAATTCACAAAATCTGCTTGATATAATTAAATAAATAAAATAACATTTTTAAGTTAAAAAAAAAAGTGAAAAGTGTAAAAAAAAAAAAAAATTGTGAAAAGTGTAAAAAAAATAAAAAAATGTGTAAAAAATAAAATAAAATAAGGGACAAATAAATGAATGTATTTATTGCAATTTTTTTAGCTGTGCTGGTTTTGTAAAAAAAATACTACAAATCAAAACTGGGAAAAAAGTGTTTTTTTTAAATGGTTTTTTCCTCTTTTTTTATATTTTATTTGTCCTAAGTGAGGCGTTAGACGCACATATGTGATATAAATATGTAGCCCTATCTGTCCTCTAAAAAACAATATATAATATGTGTGGGTGCACTTTGTAAGAAAGTATATTACTGACGTGGAAGAATCACACAGCAAAAATGTCAAAAGTGTGTCAGTCATTTACGAACAGAAACTAAAAACAAGCTCAGTCATGAAGGGGTTAAAGTCTAAATCTATAAAAAAAAATGGTATTCCTTACAACGTTCTACGGGGAAGCCTAGTGAGTAGATTAACAGATCCTCAACCCCTGAAGTAACAGTGTTACTGTTTTATTAGGTTGAAGACCAAAGCTATTAGACTGCTTATGCTTACATTTTCAGTAGGAACAATCATACCAGTTGAATCCAAAACAGAGTGTATAGTTTGCCTAGTAGCAAACCTTGCACTAAAATGTAGGTTCCATTTATTATAATATTTTAAAAAGCTGCATCAAAGCAGAAAAAAATACAATGGGGGAAAATAGTCTTACCCTACTTCCATCTAGGGGAAAGATGATGCCACAGCTCTTCTGCCAAGATTCTGGGAATAATGAGGACCCAGAATCTCACAAGAAGATGCCCATGTACTGTGCTGGAGCATATTCTTCCAGTATATCTGATATACTCTGTGTTCTGAGGCTATTTCCTAAAGGGTCATGATGTCATCCTCTTTAGTGCAGAAGGTAATGAAAGTATATTTTCTAACTTTTTTTCCGCAGGTTTTTTTCTGGTATAATGCAGTAATTTCAGATGAGGCCTCATTAAAAAAGGGGACCTTGTCTTTTAGTGCTTAATGAATGACAAAGCCCCCAACCTTCCCTGATTTGAAAGAGACATCCTTTTTGCCACCAAATCTCTTTGTAACTCTTTCTTTCTTAATTTAACTGAAAACATGATATTGCATTATTCACATTTTCATCCAATCCAGTTTATTGCTTGTGTTGTTGCTAATGTAAAGAAAGGCTATTGGTACCAGTTGGGAGGTATGCATGTGTTATATGGCTGTTTAATGTTCAGTGAATAATTCTAGGGTGAACTTTCACTATAAGGGATTTGTTTGTTTTTGTTTTGTTTTTCATGGTCCATGTGTCCATGTATGTAGCAAGGGTATGCACTTTATTTTATGCTAAAAGGTGTCTTTCTTTCTGCATCTCAGAAGGTTGGGAGGTATTTAAATACTGTGTAAGTGTAACAATACCCCTGCTTACATTTACTTCATCCTCCTTTGTTCCTAGAAGGACGGAGCCATCTTTGTTAATCCAATCACCCAAGTTTACCTTCTAGTTCTGGTACTAAAATTCTAAAGCTAGCCATTAGGGATGCACAGATACTTTTCGAGTACCAGTGCAGATACTTGGCATTTTCATGAAAACTACCAGGGTTGCAGCGGTCGCAGCTGAGACCTAGCTCTGGCACTCCACCACTGTCTTGAAATCATTAGTCTGTATTGTTTTAGAAAAACTGTCTCTTGACAATAAGCAAAAATGCATCAGTACTCATACTTGTAAGTACTCGGCAAGTACCAGTACTCATACTCGCAAAACTGGTATCTGTGCATCCCTTTATTTATATTTATAAAAACAAAATCATACATTAAAACAGAGATGTACAAATCCCAGGAGCTCCGTGTGCTCCTTACAAATTACAGCGGCCTCCTAATTGTTGAAATTTTCTCTAGTGTAGTCTTGGAGCTCAAAAGTATTGGTACATGTACTCGTACTTGTACCGAGTACTGTACTTGGTATCTGTGCAACCCTAGTAGCCATACACAGCTACCTTTCTCCTTTAGCCCCATGGACTGAACAGAGAGAACTCGATTGATTTCCCCATCTACAATAAAGGAGGAATCTCCCCTGCCATCTATTATATTCAGACAGCAGCAACCATGGCTTTCTAAATACATGAATAGTGACAGCATCTGACAGGATGCAGTCACTGTTTGGCCAACGATTTTCCACCTGGTTTAATCCATAGAAATAGCCTCTTTACCACCTCCAACCCAAATCTTTCACTAGAACCCTGGTGCCCGGAAAAGATCTCTGCCAGACATGAATCAATCACATGCTTAGAAAACCAGCACTCAAATAGCGATCTTCTAGATATAAGCTTTGTTTCCGAATGACATAAACACAGCATACAAAATTTTCACCTGTCTTCTTTAATTTTTTTTGAATTAATATATTTTTATTTCAAAATTTCAAGATACATATAACTTACATAGCACACATGAATACATATGCATACTTACATTCATACATTCTATGGGGGGAGGGGGAGGGGGGGGAAAGGAAGTCCAAGTGTTAATTAATTAATTCCCCATTGTGTGGTGTGTAAATTATTCTATCTATTCCTCTATTTCCTAAATTTAGTACTGTATTCTTTATAATTTCTTCCCCCACCACGCATTATCTGTGAATGTATTTCCCTATTTCTTTGTGTTCCACCTAAAATATACATATCAACCTATGGGTAATAAATTCTGAATCCCCATTCCTATAAAGGAAACTAGTTCCATTTACTCTTCCTGTTGTATACTAATCCAACTGTGTATTCTAACTACTTATGATCATCTATGTGCTGTGTTACCCTTAAATACCACCTAGGCTTCTAATTTCTAGGCCATGTGAAGGAACTTCCTACCCCCTTTTTATTTTTAATAAATATGTTTATTAACCTTCGGGCTTCCCTTCTCCCCTCATTCGTCCTCCTTCTTCCCCATATTCCCATACATATAGGTCAAGTGCATTTATAATTCCATATAACAGTAAAACCAAATATTATTTAATAGTTTAACCTTTCGCTTTATTGGCCCTTGTGTTTCCACAAGCATCTTATGGATATTCATCTCTATCTCTTTTCCTTTCCTCTCTATCTTTTATTATTAAGCTCCTAAATACTTCGGACTTTCTATAGGACTCCCATACCTCCCATATATACTTATATTTGTCCATGTTACTGTTATCTTTTGCAATTAATTACTCCATGTATCTTATTTCTTCCATCGTGGTCTCCCACTTCTCAAGTGAGGGAGGGATCCTTGATTTCCAGCCCCGAGATATGTTGACTCTTGCTGCGGCCAACGCGAATCTAATTAAGGAAGAAAAAAGAGAAGCAGCCATCACCGCAACAGCCCCAAATATCAGCATCAGCATCGCGACGGATCTCCTCTTCAAAGATCGGGACATATTTTACAGGTACCCGCTCACGTTTATCACAGGGTGGAGATTTCAGGGTGCAGGCATCCTGTTAAGGAGAAGGATCAAGGTGGTACAGGGAGATACGCAGAGGATAGGATTATGCAAAGCAACTCAATGCATTCTCAGGTCTATACTGACGCTTCCCCAAAAGGGAAATCCCTTGCCGGGTTGGAGGGGATGGAGCTGGAGCAACAGGATTTGGGTTACTATTTGAGATCTCTTCCCACCAAAGAGGATATGGAAGGATATATAACTAGACTTGAAACAACTTATAAGGAGGACTTGCAAGTGTTAAAAACTGACATCATAAGCATAGGAACTAGAGTAAGAGGGTTGGAGGAAAGCCTGGAGATAGGCTCCTCCAGAATGGACATACATCAGAACATCATTAATAAACAGTCTACTCTGATTCAAGATATGCTATATAAAATGGATGATATGGAAAACAGGAGTAGACTAAATATTATACGGATACGGGGTATACCCGAGTCAGTAGACTCACCTGATCTTTTTCATACTATAAAGTCCATATTAAATGGAATAATGGACAAAACCCCTGTAGCAGATCTATCCCTGGAGGCAGTATATAGAGTACCGGGATTTATTAAAAGGGATACAACAAGGCCCCGAGATGTGATCTGTCGTCTACAAAATCTCCTGGAAAGAGAGGCAATACTCTCAGCCATAAGAATTAAGAAAACAGTAACACACGATGGATATATAGTGACTTTTTTTCCAGATCTCTCAAAACAGACATTGACGCTCAGACGAGCCCTGAAACCCCTGCTTGAGGCCTTACAGGAGAGAGGAATAAAATACAGATGGGGGTTCCCCTTCCAGTTAATAGCATATAGAGATGGGAAAACAGTAAAATTCAGGACATTAGAAGATCTTCCAGTTTTCACAGAAACACTGGAAATGCCCAGGATTATCTTACCAGACTGGCCAAAGGACTTAAGCATACTTCGAGAACAACAAAGCCAGGGGTGGACTCTAGTTAATCGCTAATTATTAATTAATTTGACCGGGTTATGAGAAACTGTGGTGAATTGGTGGGGCGGGTAAGATGGTATCAGACAGACGTATCTCTGGCATCCACAACCCCAATATAGCCCATTGTTTTTTGTTTTCTCTCTTTTTGGGCTGGTTCTTGATTGGTTTATACAGGATGGGCAAAAAAAATGTCCCACGCTGTATACAAGAACACACTAATTGTATGGATGGTTTAAGAATATATGAAGGTAGGATTGTATTAATGTATGAATCAGTGATTGCATGTGTTCAGGTCATATGCTTAAAAATTCTACAGAATCACTTAATCTGGTTATGGGTAGTCTGACACTAGGTACCTATAATGTTAGAGGTTTTAATCTACCAAAAAAACGTTCACAGGTCTTGTACCATTTTCATAAAAAAAAGGGTAGATATCTTGTGTATACAAGAAACACACTTTAAGAAGGGGGTGCACACAGAAATAAGTAACAAATACTATACTAAATGGTTTCACAGCAGAAATCCAGAAAGCAAAGCTAAGGGGGTGTCTATAGGAATACATAAAAATGCACTAGTGGAAGAAATAGACACAGTAATAGATATTTGTGGGAGATATATTTTTTTGAAATATTTGTACTGTAATGAATTGTATTCAATTGTGAATATTTATGCACCAAATAAGGGACAACACAAGTTCTGTATAAAGATATTGAATACATTTGAACAATATGGAATAGGCACGAAAATGGTGATGGGAGATATGAACTTGACGTTTGACACAGAATTAGATACTACAAGTAAGCTGCCCCTACCGGTAGAGGGGTTAAAAAAACTTAGAATTAAAATGGATAAATTGGGATTGGTGGATAGCTGGCGTATATTAAACCCTACAAGGAGGGATTTTACTTGTTTTTCCACAGTACACATATCATATAGCAGAATAGATCACATATGGATAGACCAGAGAATCTTAGATAATGACCCAGAGATTGAAATAGGTTCAATCATCTGGTCAGACCATGCATCAGTAATATTGACTCTTTAGATAGAAAACAGACGCAGAGGAAAAAGTACATGGAGATTAAACGACAATCTTTTAGAGAATACAGCTTGCCACGAAGAAGTAATTTCCTCAATAAAGTATTTTATAAACGATCATAAAAAAGACAATACGTCAATTCCTATACAATGGGAGGCATTCAAATGTGTGGTTAGAGGTATTTTGGTTAAACATGCATCTAGATTAAAGAAAGAGAAGGATAGCAAACTGAAGGATCTTTTTAGTAAACTATGCGAGTTGGAGACCATGAATAAAGTGAATGTCACCAATATAAAATACTCTTCTCAAGTATATGAGGTGAGAAGGGACATACGCCAAATTCTGGACCAACAAACACAAATTGCTAGGGACAAAAGTAAAAAATATCACTACGAAGAAGGGCATAAATGCGGAAAGTTACTCGCTAGGAAAATCCACCCCAAGACCCCTAAAACAAATATAATACGAATTAAGGATGCTAATGGGATTATCCAACATTCCCCGACCTCGATAACAGAAACATTCAGAAAATACTACGCATCTCTTTACTCAATACGAGGCAGATATGCAGATATGTCTCCTGATAACTTTATGAGTAAAATTCGGAGTTATGTCAGAGATGCAGATGTGCCGGCATTGAGTAGAGATGATGGAGAAAAACTAAACCTAATAATCACAGAAAATGAAATGAAAGAGGCATTTGCCTCTCTTCAGATTTGTAAGGCTCCCGGGTCGGACGGCTTTTCAGCCAGATACTACAAACAATTTGAGGAAATATTAAGACCCTTCTTTATGGATGTATGTAATGCAGTCTCAGAAGAATGTCCTTTCCCCTCACAGACACTAGAGGCCCATATATCTCTACTACCCAAACCGGGGAAAGATCTTACAGAATGTGGACATTATCGCCCCATTTCCCTAATAAATATAGATCTTAAAATATATGCAAGAATCTTGGCCTCAAGATGAAAAAAACTTCTGCCCAAAATTGTTCATAAGGATCAAACTGGATTTGTCCAGGGGAGGGAGGCTAGAAATAGCACAACTAGGGTCATTAACCTAATAGGATTAGCACAGAAAGAGAAACAAGCAATGTGCCTACTATCATTGGATGCTGAGAAAGCATTTGATAGAGTTAATTTGTCCTTTCTCAGGGAATCACTTATCCATGTAGGTGTAGGAGAGCAATGTATATCAAAAGTAATGGCCCTATATGTACAACCAACTGCAAAAGTAAGGGTTAATGGGGAAATATCAAACTCTTTCCATATACTCAATGGCACCCGGCAGGGATGCCCACTTTCCCCTCTGTTATATGTAATAGTAATGGAACAATTAGCAAATACCATCAGACAAAACCCCTCGATTAAGGGCATATCCGATAATGCACAACAACATAAACTTGCACTGTATGCGGATGACCTCCTCTTATTTATAACCTCTCCAGAAGTGACAATACCAAATATTCTTATGGAATTGACGAAATATGGGGATTTGAACAATTTCCATATCAATATTTCAAAATCAGAATTCCTAAATATATCTCTATCAGAGGAAGGACAATCTTGTATAAAGGAAAGCTATTCATTTAGATGGAAAACCAAGCATATAGTATATTTGGGTATAAATATTCCTAAAGATCTAAATATTCTATATGCCATAAATTTTAGAGACTGGATAGATAAGATTTTCTCCCAGTTCCAGACATGGAGCAATATGAAAATGTCGTGGATTGGGAGGGCCAATGTACTCAAAATGGATGTGCTACACAAAATACTATATAGGTTCCAAAATAGATTCTGGAGATGTAATATAGAGGAGGGAACATACCTGCATATCTGGTGGAGTTGCCCTAGAGTCTATACCTTTTGGGAGTCAATATTTGAAGTCTATAGATCTATCGGTAAACTAAATCTGGAGAATAACCCCACAATTGCATTATTATCCTTGATTCCCGGCCCTGTCTTCTTTAATTTTTAAATCAAATTTTGTCAAGTCGGATGCTGCTGGCAAAGCTACACACAGCTCAAAGTTTGGCCAGTTCAATAGAAAATTGACAAAATTCAAACAATGTATGTCTAGCCTAACCCATAGATGACATAATTAATACACACCTTGTTGCCTGTTGCCTCTCCTGTTGAGCTGCCAGTACCTTAGAGTGTTACAATAATCCCAGTAATTGATCACTGAAAGGGAGGCCACTGTGGAAACGCATCGTCCTGCCTTCAGCAGATTAATGTAATCATTCTTTCAGCATTTTCTTCTCAACCCATGCAAATTCACTTGACTGGAGTGCTGTGACTGTTTTTTCATTATACTGTTGCTGTATATTGTGGCATGTCAGGAAATAATTCATGCAAAGTCATAAAGAAATGTCCCCTTTTAAGTAATTGATGTGCTATAATGTGGCTGTGTCCCTTAGTATATATCATTTAAAAACCTTCCTATATGTGTTTCATGCTGGTTGAAATTAAGCCATTTCTATGTTTTATTACTGTAAGTATTTTTTTTTCCTCTACAGCTTCTTTCTTTATTACATTTGATAACTGCTGGTCACCAACTAAACATACTTGTTAGATATTTTAGCCATGGTAAATCTCTATATAGAATGCTAAACAGAACACAAAAAATATGTGGCTGGAAACATCGACTTAAAATAAAAAAATATGCTATACATGTAAGAGATCAGCTTGATATGAATTATCTTATCAATGTGTGTTAGTATTTAAAGTATTACAGGAGCAACAGTTTTTGCTACGATAGTTTGGGTGGCAAGGATTTGATGCACTGCTCACTGGTGCTAAAATTTTTCAATGTAATTGTGGCATTATAGCTGGTCTGATTCGTTTTTGTAATTACGTTTGTCATAATAATTTAACTTTATTGTGAAAAGGTTAAGCATAATTTTCCCCCATCAGAGGGGGTGGAAAGCTGCTGCTGGTATAAATTGTAGATATCCATACCTGCAATAGACTCCAAAAGCCAGAGTTATAGCCAATTGCTGGGCCCTTCTGATACACAAAGTTCAATCACTCCCTGAAGTGCTGAAACTTAAAGGAGAACTATGGGGTTAAGGCTTTTCCCCATAGTTCTCCTTAGGGTAACGGGAGGACACAAACTAGCGTCCTCCCGTCACCCTAGGCTTGCGGTATACTGAGACTCCACAGCTGAAGCGGATCCCGACAATTGTGCCGGGATCGACCCAGCTGCGTGACTGACAGCTGGCTCTGCCTATCTATAGGGAGAGCCAGCTGTACCCGCCCCCTCCCCTGTCCGTTCCGCCGGTCTGCGCTAGTGCATCGGAGCAGGGAGGGGGGAATCCAGCCCCTCCCCTGTCACGGCAGAGAGCCGTGACAGGATCGAGAGGTGAGTGAACGCCGGTATGTGTTCGCTCACCTCCCGATCTACTGAGCCGACCTATGAAAGTCTCATTGTCACAGGTCGGCTAGAACTATGAGGTGAGTGAATAGCACTTACCTCATAGTTCCCCTTTAGATGACCCTTTCTGCCTTCTGTGCATTCCTATTGGGCAGTTAGGCAACCAATCATAATTATGAACCAATAGGAATAGGTGGAAATTGGAGGTAGTGGCAAAATCTGACACTACCCAGACTTATTGGAACTCAGAACAGCCCAGCATTCCTCCATGCTGGAAAGATTTTGAGGTTGCAGATATATGCAGGTACTTCTAGGTGCCCTTATTTTACACCTGCAGCAATTTGTTTTTTGTTTTTTTTTTCAACTTAGAATTTTTTATTCTTTTTTCCAAAAAGAAATACATAGTAAACAAAGGAAGACAAGGGGAAACATGCCTTTGTCCTCATCATACAGGCTTTGGTTTAATTTATAGGTTAGGTAAAAGGGTTATGTAACAAGATGAAGTTTAAACCATTTCACTACCAGCTCTGTATGCCTCATGGTGCTGGCCGTGGGCCACTATAAACAGACTGTAGCTGCCAGGAGCCTGTTTAACAGTATAAAGCCAATCGTCGGCTTTACGCAGGCTTGTGATGTAATAGCAATTTAAAAAGTTTAAAAAAAAAGTTAAATAAAATAAATGTAAAAATAAATGTAAAAATACCCCCCCCCAAACTTAAAAAGTCCCCCATCCCCACAAGGGTGCACAAAGTAATGCAGACAAGCATCGCGTGTGCCTACGTACACAAATGACAATTACACTACACATGTTTGGGTATTGCAGTGTGCAGAGTGAGAGCAATAATTCTAGGGCCGATATTTATGGTTATCTCTAAACTGATGGCCTGTACAGGCTTTTAAAGGGTCGCTTATGGACATCTTCAACAAGTAAGTCTACAATTTAATTCAGCCCTGTGAAAATGCATGTCCTTGTGTCCCATCTCTCAGAGCTTGCCTTATGAACTATAACTCATCATTTGGGCAATGTAACATTATCATTGTTTGCTTCAAGCAATGTATTATGGGTGTTGTAGTCTCGTAAAATAAAGATTGCATCACTTTAGCAGCAGGTAAAGAGATGCAAAGCACACTGGGAATCCAGGAAGTTGTTGAAAGTGATGGGCGGATGGAAGGCAACACTCCCTACAGAAAAAGGGATTTCTTTTCAGGTAAGCTTTGATTGCATTATCAAAAACGACTCTAGTATGTATTCCTGATACAATATTATTTTAATTCTGATGTTATAACAGGATTGTATATGCTGTGACTTTAGAACTCTTTTAATATCACTTTAAATCTGAGAAATGGAAAACTTTAAAATACACTTCTGTAAGATCTGTTACCATATGTGATTTATTTAGGGCTCCATTTACAAATCGTCAGTATGGCCTTACTGTGGCTATAGCACTGCGCAAAAAAAAAAAAGAAAAATCACAGTGATTTGCTTTGTAGTGCTCCACTGTCTTCAGAAATCCAAAGTAAGTGGAGCACCGAAATAAATTTTGTGGTGTATAGTGAAGAGCTAACAGCAACATGTGATGTTCTTTATAAAACAGTCCCTTAGATATACAGGTGAAACTCGAATAATTAGAATATCGTGTAAAAGTAATTGCAGTAAGTGTTGCAAAAGGGGCCCAAACCAAGTACTGAGTACATATGCATGCTTGTACTTTTCAGAGGTCCGATATTGTTCTATGTACAATCTTTGTTTTATTGATTGCATGTAATAATCTACTTTTTTGAGGTTGTGGATTTGGGGTTCTTGGGGTTTTCATGAGCTGTAAGCCATAATCATCACAATTATGACAAATCACGGCTTTAATATGTGAGATAGACTCATTACATGCAAAGCAAGATAATTCAAGTTTCACCTTTTAAGTTGCATTAGTGAAATAAATGAACTTTGCACGATATTCTAATTATTCGAGTTTCACCTGTATATTCATCAACACATGCTAGACGGGATAGTATTACATGGTAGTTTTATTTATTCATAAAGGAGGAATGTTATGGTAATGGTTTTATGAGAGGAGTGATTATGGATCATGGGGCCCCCGAGCTAACTCTTTCTGTAGCAGTTGGGGCTAAAAACTGTAACAATGTGAATCATTGATCTTAAAGTGACACTAAACTCAGGGGTTAAAACATGAAAATGCCTTCAAGTACCTTAACTATTTAAAAAAATGTAGCTTGTGTATCACTCAGTTGTAGATTCTCAAATCATCTTTGAATTCATGCTGACACTGTCCTTCCTTCTGCAGGGTGGATATCTTTGTTCCCCATAGTCCCTGTGTGTTTAGTAAAGTAGTCACCACTCCAAGCTCACTCCAATGCTGAACTACAATCTCACGTTTACTGTAGTTTACTAATTTGTATTGAGATTGTAGTCCATCACAGGAGGGAGCTTGCAGTGTTGACTACTTTACTAAACACTCAGGGACTATGGGGAACAGAAGTAGCCACCCGCCAGATGGAAGGAAAGTGTCGGCATAAATTCAGAGTTGATTTGAGATCTACAGCCGAGTGATACACAAATAAGATACATTGATGTTAATAGTTAAGGTACTTAAATGCATTTTTAAGATTTAACTTCTCGGTTTAGTGATGTCCAAATCACGGAAAGGCAGAGGAAAGTCATCAGCACAGTCAGTAAATACAAGTAACTACATGTAATTCAGCTGTTTCCTTGGAGTTCTTGTTTATTTATTTTTTATTCTTGATTATAATAAAGAAATAAGCTAAAAGCTATGTACATGCCCTTGTTATGCTATGTTACGCTGGATACAATAACATTTATAACAACTAGGGCCAACACCTTTTTTATGTTCTGCTATGCTTCTCATTGTTAATAAGCCATGCATGTTTACTGCATGCTCTACCATAAAACACAGCAGAGTTGATTTAAAAAAAAAAACATAATAATGTTTTTTGAAAGCCGTTTGTAATGAAATATCTGGACAGATGCCAGCTCCATTGATTTAAGTAAGTATGGCTTTTCCAACTGCTGGTGTATGTATGTGCTCAAACTCAATCATCACTTTTCATTACCTAGCATGTGTAGTTTAGCCTATATTTCAGGGACCTGCTAAAACTACAATTTACTGTAGAGTTTACATACCACCGGTATGTGTCCTGCAAGTAAAAAAAAAACATCACAAGAACATTGCTGTAGAGATACATCATGTCCTAGAACAGCCTGCACATCATACTTTATAACAAAAAGTCACTTCTGGGCATGAATAATTATCTGCAGCAGCTGCCACTCATGTGATGATGTAGCTCGGTGAAGGTTTGCAAAATGTGAGCTGAGAGCAAATATATTTTTATATCATGAAGCAGACTCGGAGAAGTAAATGTAAAAGAAATATAGCATTTTGCCTTTGCCACCCAATAGTGAGGAGAAGTAAGCTGATGGAGCCAGAACTTAGAATTAGTGAGTGTGGTTGCCTTTGGTTCACTGTGGATGTGCTCTGCACTCTGTGAATGGGTGTTTTGGATGGTGCTGATCTAAATTTAACCCTTTCACTGCCAAAAATGTACATTGTACATCGCTGGCAGTTTAGTCCTTACATTGTTTAGGCCTTAAACTGAAAGAGATTCTGGGAGCTGGGCTGCCCCAGATGGCCCCCCATGGGCCAGTGAAGTGTGCTTCACTTCAACAATCTTCTCTGCACTGAATGGAGCCAGAAGCAGTGCTGATTGCATCACTTCCAGTTCCTCAGCTGTCATTTCTAGGCTAAAGAAGCCGGGGAAGAAGCTATTCAAGCCTTATCTGCACTTGAATAGCTTCTTTGCAGTGGAAAGGTGATAATAGCAATGAAGTAAAGTTAAAAAAAAGCTTTAAAAAATAAAGCAAAATAAAATAAATAAGTCCCCTGCCCCTGCAAACATGTGCATACTAACATACAGTATACACATATTGGTTGCGCCTACGAATGAGAATGACGATCGTGCTTCACATGTTAGGTAACGCTGCATGTGCCAGAGTGAAAGCAATAATTCTAGGGCCAATATTAATGATTAACTCTAAACTGATGACCTGTACAGGCTTTTAAAGTGTTGTCTGTGGACAATGGGGGGTACCGCATTTTGTCCGCGTTTCACGGGTGCATGCGATTTTTAAGCTTGACCTGTTGAGTATCTATTTACTCGGCAAAACCTCATCTTTTATATTTTAAAACAGAGGGTCATTTGCACAGCTCAGTGGCCATTCAGCGAACACCTGGTATTGCATTACACCTAGATTTGCATTAACCCTTTCCCCGCCACCGACGTAAGGCATACGGTGGAACAAAAATGTTCCCAGCCTGCCACGTCAGTATGCCTTACATCGGTGGCATTTACCGTTCTGCTATGAGCTCATAGAATGGTTTCCCTGACGGTCCCCTTTAAATTAATAGCTGTCAATAGCGTCTGACAACCTATTAAAAAGAATTCTGGGCACCCTCCCGCCACCACTGGCCTCCGGCATCTGCAGCATCTCCTCCCTGCCTGGAGCAGTTCTCTGTTTCTCCAAGGATCCCCGCTTGACTGTGCAGAGACAACGGGGATCTGAGAAGAAATGGCCGGGGGGGGGAGGGGCGGGAGGAGGGAGCTGACACTGCATCATGATTGGTGCTGGATTACATCGATGGAGCCATTTAAAAACAAAATTGTCAAAAATTCAAATATTTACACTTTTTTCAATTGAATGATTTTTTTACACCTCACTCATTCACAAGGGGGGCAGCATATGGGAGGCCCCTTAATTAAATAAGTACACAATGCAAATAAGCCCCCTTGGGTCAGGGTTGTGGGGTAGAGTCCCTTGTTCCCAAGAGTAGTTTCTTTCATTTTGTGAAAGGGCAAGAATTATTTCTGCTATTAGGGGGGGTGCTTTTAGATGATCTTGATGGTTATCATCCCTAAACCAAATTATGTCAGTAAATGGAAGGGATGGATGGGAAGATCATCATTATTCTATACTGTTCCAGGTCTTTGAATGGGTGTGGACATGCCAATCAATGATGCAGGTGATATCTGGAACATCCAGTATTCCTTTCACTTTTGGTGCCTTTAGTAAGAGCTATTGTATTCTGGGGTTTTAACAAACCCTGAGAAGTCTTTTATTTGTTTAAAATGTTTAACTGAATAGTTTAGTTTATGAACCATCAAGGCAGGACAGTTTGTCTACCAACTATGATATGACAGTAACATAAAACTCAATGAAACAGTGTAACTGAGTAGACGGCAATCCTCACTGACCTCCCCTAGACTGCCAAGTGACAGAGGGCATGAGTGACATAAGGGTAGCACAGCTGCAGCCGACATATATTTGCCTCCATAAGTAGAGGGGGATCATGTTTTAAAAAGAGGGGGATTGTATGATCCTGACCAAAGATCATAAAAAGAAAGGGGAACAAATTATCATAACCCAACAGGT
The DNA here is from genome assembly GCF_000935625.1 of Nanorana parkeri. Lineage (NCBI taxonomy): Eukaryota > Metazoa > Chordata > Amphibia > Anura > Dicroglossidae > Nanorana > Nanorana parkeri. Next base: position 826,284 of record NW_017306541.1, read on the forward strand.
GTCGTAAGGGCTATGTAAGGGTCTTCTTTGCATTTTCTACCTATTGCACCCAGTGGACAAGTCAGCTTGAACTGATTAGCTTCTCTTTCTCCAAGGTGTTAAGTAAAAAACATTCAAGGGTTTTGGAAAAAGGTTTATCCTCTGACAATTGCCCAGGTATTTTTTTTAACCTTTTCTTAGGTAGATGGCATTTAATTCCAGCATTAACATAATGCTTCTGAAGGGTACTGCTTGCATTTGTGACAAATGATATGTAGTTAGGTTTGAAAATAAATCTATGAGTTCCAATATCTACCCTGTTTTCTTCGGCAGATATACTGTATAATTGCCTATGCCTGATGTTGCGCAGATTCCTTTTGTTCCTTGGCACATGCAGGCTCAGACTGGCCAGTCAGAGCACTGGAGGTTCCTTTGTTGAGCTACAACTAGATGGGTCAGAACAAATAAATAAAAAGTACCTTGTGGGGGTCTGTTATTGACCAAGTGAGCATTGACCTTTTTCATGCCTTCATTACTATGCCATATTTCAGTTTTCAGTGCTAAGATACTTTGACTGACAATTACACAGTCATGCATCTCTGCATCTCTGTGCCCAAATAACTTTTATTTCATTTGTTGAGGCAGATAGAGATTTCCTTTGGTGGTATTCAATACTGTATTTATTTACACCATTACAGCACTTCCCCATCTAGTAGATCTCAAGGCATTGCCATTGGTTTTCACAAGCGGATAGTGTTTCAAATTATGGATTCTAGGATTGATCCTGATGGGAGATACTTGTTCATTAACCTCCTTGGCGGTATTCCCGAGTGTGGCTCTGGGTTAATTTTCAGTACCATAAGCTGTAACCCCGAGCCACACTCGGGATAACAGCGTAGCGTCTCTTACCTTGTACATGATCCCCGCTGTTTCCTCCGGCCAATGCCGGCATCCGTCTTCCGTCCCTTGCGAGCGTCCTCGCCGCAGGGGGGCGGAACCGGCAGGAATTTTAAAAATACAAAAAAAAACATAAAAGAACAAAAAAGACAAAAAAATAAAATAATCAGACCGCCAGGGAGGTTAAAGGGAAAATTGGGGAAGTGGTTTAATACTTTAGCAAACATCTATAGCCCAAACCAGGCCCATATTCCTTTCTTTAAATGGACTCTTATGACTGCCTGATTTTCAGAAAGGTTTAACCATCCTCGCAGGGGACCTCAATATTCATTCTTTGATTCTCCTTTAGGTCACTCACTCATAGCAGATAAACATTTGAGCTCCTTGAAAACATGTCTACATAAACTCCAATTGATAGATATCTGGTGGATATTACATTTGCAAGATAGGGATTACACTATGTTTTCCCACCCTCATCAGATTTACTCACAAATTGACTACATATTTCTAGATCACCATCACCTAGAACTTCTTCCGGATTCTGAAATCTTACAACCTACTTTATCTGAACATGCACCAGTGGCTGCCTCCCTGACAATGCCAGAGAGTACCCTCCCTCATTTTCCATTGTAACTGAATCCTTATTCATTATCATTATTCATAGAATTGCTAATGCTATTGAGAAGGATATTAACTTATTTCTTGATAATGATAGAGGTGAGGTGTCTCTAGGAATTTTATGAGAGGCCCACAAGACTGTTATTGAATGGTCTGAATGGACCCAGATGTTGGATCGGCTGAGTCGAACTCCTTCTGCAGTTCGTCTCAGCCGAACATGCTGAGCATGTTCGGCTGAACCGAAGCCAGCCGAAGCAAGCTGATGTACGGCTAATTTCAGCTGATGTACGGCTGAAATTAGCCGTACAAACCTGAAGTGAATAGCTGAACAGCTTTTGGCTCACTTCACTTCGGGTTCGGTAGCTTTGTGAAACACCATCTTAGTGTTTTAGGCTTGGTATTTAGTGTTTTAAGGTTGAGGTTAAAGGAGAACTATGGGGTTAAGGCTTTTCCCCATAGTTCTCCTTAGGGTAACAAGAGGACACAAACTAGCATCCTCCCGTCAGCCTAGGCTCAGTATACCATGAGCTGTAGCTCGCGGTATACTAAGACGCCGCAGCTGAAGCGGATCCCGACAATTATGTCTGGATCGCCCAGCTGCGTGACTGACAGCTGGCTCTGCCTATCTACAGGCAGAGCCAGCTGTACCTGCCCCCTCCCCCGTCAGTTCCACCAGTCAGCGCTGGTGGATCGGAGCGGGGAGGGGGGAATCCAGCCCCTCCCCTGTCACGGCAGAGAGCCGTGACAGGATCGAGAGGTGAGCGAACGCCGGTATGTATTCGCTCACCTCCCGATCTACTGAGCCGACCTGTGACAGTTTCATTGTCACAGGTCGACTAGAACTATGAGGTGAGTGAAAAGCACTCACCTCATAGTTCTTCTTTAAGTGCTTTAGGTTTTACTTTTTTGAGGGAGTTTTATTTTATTCTAATATAATTTAGCTAGGGTGTCTATTTTTGGGTATAAACTTGTTCCTGAAACAGGCAGTGCTGCCCTTTGTTTGCAGTACATCATCCCATACTTGTGTGGTACAGTTTACTGCACCAAATTAACACTTGGTTAAGTGCACTAAAGCATGAAATCTTTATTTTCTCTATTGCTGTAGCTGATAGGCAATCCCCTTTATTAATTAAGTCATACAGGCCTGAAGTGAGAGGCAGAGGTTATGCACCATGATGGACTACAATCTCACATTCAGTGTACTAATTTATACTGAAATGAGTCTATCACGGGAGCGAGGTTGGAGTTGTGGCTACTCTACAACACACACAGGGGAACAAAGTAGCCACGCTTCAGAAGGAAGGACAGTGTCAGCATGAATTCAGAGATGATTTGAGGGTCTACAGAGTGATACATAAATAAGCTACATCTTTGTTAATAGTCACGGTACATGAATGCATTTTTAAGATTTAACTGCTTAGTTTAGTCTCACTTTATTTTTGCTCTGTTACATTCTGTTCTTTATTTCACTCAAAGCAGAAATTCTAGAAAGACCACAGACATCAGAGTAATAGAGCTACACTTGAATTCCATAGCTTAATTTGTCCAGCAGCATGTATCCCTTCAGAGCATTGGGTCTGCCAAGCAGTGCCCTGCTGTATGTAGTCCAGCTAGCTCTGCAGGCGCCTGTATCATGTTAGAATCTGCAAAAATGAATACCTGCTGTATGTAGCAACACTATGGAAAGCAAAATAAAACCTAACCTCTTTTCCAGAAGTACATATAAATATTCACAACAGGATTAGTTCCACTGGACACAGTAATATTTTTGGGACTTTAGTATAAGGTTTTAATAATCCTTGTGGGTTAATAGAGATTGTTGTTTTTGATACAGTATGTGTAGATGTATATATATATCATATATATCGTATCCTGAAAATGTTTTTAAAAATAGTAAGCCACAAGTGAACTGTAAGTTTGCAGTGTAGAAGCTTACTAATGTACAGTTCATCACATCTTTGCGCAGTTTATATTAACAACATCCTCTGACAGCGATTTTGTCACTTTAAGTTCAAGCAACCATACATTACTAGCCCTAAAAAGTTTCATTGTTTTGTGTTGCTGCTAAAGCCTATTAGCTTTAAATATTTTATCTATATTATATATCTGTTCCTGTGCACAAAGTTTATCTATTTTTTTTTTAAATTGAAGGTAACCTGAAGTGACTTGTACTTAACCTGAACTGCTGCTGGCACTACACAGCAGGCACCTCCATGTACCAGCACATCAGATTTTATTTCCTCTTTAGTGGTCCAGAGGTGCCCGCTGTGTAGTGCCAGCAACAGTTGAGGTTCAGAAAGTCAGACAGAAACTTTCTTTTAGCAACATTGCCTTGCAAAAATGATTTTATACTATGCAATCTATAGCCAAAATGGTGTAACAAAACAATAAATGTTGTAATTTGACCAATGTTAGTTTTAAAACAACTAGTGTTACTGTAGATGAAAACGTATATGTTATTCAGTTATTTGTCCTATGTATAATAACAATAAATCAAATTTTTAGTACAGAGCATTGTGAAATGAATGAAATAAAAGATTTAAAAAAAAATGTTTTTAATCTTTTTGGAACATTGGTTTTCCCCAAATGTATTCTTTTTCGCTCCCTATTCTGTTTAAAAAAATGTGTAGAGGCAGCAGACAGAATAGTTGCACTTCCATGTGGGTAATTTTAGATTTTAGGAGAGCCATAATTAACACGAATAGAACTCCTTTGTGGTGGACAATAGACATGTGCACCAGCAAAAAAATTGTTTAGTTTAGTTTAGGAAAAAAAAAAAAATTGTTTAGTTTAGTTTCGTTTTGAAACAAACAAAAAAATTTGTTTAGTTTAGTTTCGTTTTTCGGGTCCGAAATTAAATTAGTTTCGGATGAAATTCGTTAGCGGTAGTCGTGCCGAAATTGGTTTATGAAAAAAAACAAAAACGTCACTCTCCCGTGCCTGGATTTGAACCAGCAAACTTCACAATGGTAATCCTGTGCTTTAACCACTACACTGTAGTCTCTGTACTTTTATCATAGAAGCATTTGATATATATGAATGCAATATGTAGCATTTGACAGCTGAGAATGTCAAATGGGCGGAGCGAGCCGTGACATCATGGCTCGCTCCGCCCATCTGTTGACTTTCAAACTGAATGTTATTTTTTTGCGGCTAGTTTTCGGATTCGGGTGGTCGTCTGCGGCGGGACTTTTTTTATTTCGGCGGGTCGGCGGGGGTCCTGCATCCTGATCCTGACTCTGGATTACATCGATGGAGCCATTTTTTTTCATTCATTAAAGGAATAGTCAAAAATTGACTGTTTGTTTTTTTTTTTCAATTAAAGGATTTTGTCAAAAGTCTGAACTTTTTACTAACTATTTGATTTAACTCTTTAGTGAATGGGTAGGGGTACAAGTACCCCTTACTCATTCACATGGGGGGGGGGCGGCATCTGGGTGCCCCCTTATTTAAAGGGGTACCCCGATGCAAATAAGCCCCCTTGCCCGCAGACCCCCACAACCACCGGGTCAGGGTTGTGAGGAAGAGGCCCTTGTCCCCATCGGCACGGGGACACCCTCCCAATGCCGAGGGCACGTGGCCTGGTAAGGCGCAGGGAGGGGGGGTGCTCGATCGCCCCCCCCTTTCCTGCCCTGCCGGGCCTGTGATCGGATCAAGGGTCTGGTAGGACTGTTAGGGGGGACCCCATGTTTTTTTCCCCATTTTTTGGGGCTGGGGTTCCCCTTTAAAATTCCTACCAGACCTTAAGGAACCCCACGCACTTTTTTGTGTTATAAGGGGGGGTCCCTCCTAACATTCCTACCAGACCTAAAGGGTCTGGTATGAATTGGGGGGAAACCTCACACTTTTTTTTTTCATTTTCTGCAGTCTGTAAAAAAAATAATAATTTTGCTGCAACAGAATTCGTCCAATAACAAATTTCATTGCAGCAAAATGACATTAGGAAAAAAAATTACATTTAGTCATTTAGGTCAATAGGAGAATGCCAATTCAAAAGCAAAGAAAAAAAATCTTTATACATTACTCTCCCATGCCTGGATTTGAACCAGTGATCTTGACAACGGCAGTCCTGTGCTCTAACCTCTACACTATTGCTTCTGTACTTTAACCATAGAAATGTTGTAGAAGGTAAATGTTGTAATTGTTGTTTTTTTTTTCCTAATGTCGTTTTGCTGCAACGAAATTCGTACAATAACGAATTTCGGGAAATTGGGAATTTCGAATTCCTTTGCATTTGTCTTAGCTTTAATTCGGAATTCGGATGCATCCGAATCTCCGAATTTCCGAAAATTCGTCCAAAATGAATTTCGGAACGAACCGAATCGCACATGTCTAGTGGACAATGGAATATCTCACCACCAGACAAAACTTGGTCTAAAAGAAGCTAATTTAACAAGCAATTGGCCTGTTGCTTGTGCTAACTGGATGAAGATCGGGAAATTTAGTTTGGGGCAAATACAATCAAATGATCTATTTTAGTCTACTTGAAGGCCTTACCTGTGTGCAAATGTACTAAAGCAATTTGAAAGCAGTCCACGTTGGTTTTGACTATTGTTTGAGGTCACTGATCTTATAAGAGGCTACCAATAATCCTTCATTCACATGCTGTCAGAACTTATTTCTTGTTGCTAGCAATGGTGGTGCCAGATGTTGGTTTTGCTTGTGTAGAGGAGGGAAGAGGCGGTGCCTGCTTAATAGAGAAGCTCCATAGCAATCTGAGCAATCTGTGGACTTGGTCAAAATTGGATGTGGTTTTAGGATCATGGTGACAAACCTTTCCTTCTGCATGCTCTAAATGCTAAAAAAGAATTGTAAAGTGTAGTTGTAAAGGTAGTTAATTAGCTGGACTAGACAAAGTCTGCTCTGTTGGTAGGAGTTTAAATTACTGTTGCTGAGCTGCAAAATGTGACCACTGCTTTGGTGCGGATTGATGCAAAGTCTGCACTATACAGGAGATAGTAACTGCAGCCATGAATGTGAGCTGTGATGCGGGATGCAAAGATGAAGTAAGTTGCACAACACTTTCTTTAGAAAGTACAGTATGCTTCAGGAACTCTGTGAGAATTCAAGAGAAAACCAAACAAAATTGCAAGTTTTTAAAATCAATGGGGCACCCCTAAACTAAACATTAAGCTCATAATGAGTTGGGGAAGTCCTTGCCAAAGTCACCCAGGTAGGTAGACAGTCCACCTATGATTAGACTAAACAACATCAACCACACCTAGAATGCACAGTACATTTTCAGAACAAAAGGTGCAACAAAGGGAAAGTGTTGAAAATAGATTGCATGACTTCTAACTAGAAAGGGCAAACCATACATTTCCAAATAAAATAAAATAAATGTGCTTCTAAATACTTTTTAGAAGGCAGCCGAGTGAATAACTCAGCTGAAGTGAAGTGAGCTGAACTACGTTCGGCTATTCACTTCTGGCTTGTACGGCTGATTTCAATCGTACATCAGCTGTCTTTGGCTGCACTTCAGTCAGCCAAACATGTTCTGCATGTTCGGCTGAGCTGAAGTGCAGAAGGACGTCAACTCAGCCGAAGCATCTGGATCGCCTGAGCCGAAGCTCCGGCAGCTCACTCGCTGCCGTTTGACCCTATTCACATAGGGGCCGAACGGCAGTTAGTGAATAGTCAAATGCTGCCGAGAGGCATGCGGCTCGGCTATTCTATTTGGTATCTCTATGGTACTGAGCAGAATAGAAAATCAATGAAAGCGTAAAAAAAAAAGATTGAAAAAAATATTAAAAATGAAAATAAATAGTAAAATGTAAAAAGAAATAAAGATTAAAAAAGAAAAAAGCAATTGGGCGGAGCAAGCTATGACAGCTAGCTCCACCCAACTGTTCCTATTGGCCTGCATCTACTAGAGTCTTCTAGCAGGTCCCGGACAATGAATAAAAACTGTGCGGAGCTGGCCGTGACGTCATGGCCGGCTACGCCCAGTTGTCATTGTTTAATGACAGTACAGTGTCCCCATGTCATTTGGGGACGCTGATCTGTCATTACAACTGGCCAGAGCCATCCGTGAGATCATGGCTGGCTCCACCCAGCTGCCATTTGTGGGCGCAAGGCCGGCCCTCGGCAGGCCGTTCACCCCGCTCTGGCTGTCACTTCGGCTCAGTCGAGCCGAAGCATATGCCTTCGGCTCGGCTGAGCTGCTCGGCTGCCTTCAGCTGCCTTCAGCTGCTGCTGTATGGGCTAGAGTGAATAGCCCGTACAGCAGCATTTTGGTTCGACTGAACCGAAGGGCTCCCACAACCGATGCGAGCGAAAGGATCAGCCGGAGCAATGGCAGGATCCTTCAGCAGCTTTGTGAATTACCCTTTTAGAGAAAGCATGTGTATGTATCCTTCATACTCTGTAGTCTCTTGAATTATTATTGGCTTTATCCTGTTATTTGGTATTGCATTTTTAGCTACCCCTGTCAACATCAGGTGATGATCCCAGCTTTTTATCCGGTACCTCAGACCTCTACATTTACCACTATAATCAATTAAACTTTTGGCCTCCCGGCCAATCAGAAAGCAGGGCATCGCGTCATTACACGGCGCCCGGCTTCCTGATTGGCCGGCTAGACGGCTCCAGCTGGGTACCGGACGAAGGCCGCGTTCTGGCTGGAGAGGCCCGGGGGATGACCGGCTGCACATACTAAGGTAATAAGGAAGCCAGGTGGCGAGTCATTACACGCCACCTGGCTTCCTGAATGGGACTTCCGTTACTCGGTAATTGGTATCGGCGAGTACCGAAAAATAAACTATCGGTACTCGTACTCGGTACCAACATACCGGTATCGGTGCATTCCTACTGCATACATTTGAGAACAGATCCCAATGTAAATACCTTTTTTCAACCTGTGGTCATCTAGCATCAAAGCAGTGCAAAGAATGGGGCATCAGCATTTCATGTGTTGAGGTCCCATTCAAAATGAATAGACTGAGGTAACACAGCATGCTACAACACACCATAAAGTATGTATGCATTACTGCAATGCAAGTAGGTGTTATTGGACTGTAAAGTACTGTAAAATATATTTTAAACGACCAGTTTCATGCGTTTAACACTGTTACAATAATATTGCTACTGATTCTTCTCAGGTAATACAACAATAACAGAGGCATAGTAAATCTAACATGACATTATTGAGTTAATATTTAAATAGGCTTAAAGGAAAGCTGAAGCGTGAAGGCTACTATTGCTGACCCCTCCTGATAAAAATACTCATTGCATGACTTACATGCTGACTTGAAACTTGTAAAAGTATTGAAGCCACTGAGCCTTCACAGCAGGAAGGTGAGCAGCATTTTAAAGAAGGAAATCTGCGGTGACAGCTCTGTAACTCTTATGACATGTTTACTTTAATGTGGCCTCTATCACCTTGGGATTCAATGAAATCTTACAAACTCAAGTCAGGAGACTTAATTTATAAAAAAAAAACATTTTACTAGGTTATTACCTTCCCTGTATGCTAAGCACATTTTTCATGGCCTGGAATGTAATATAGACAAAACCTTAATTACTTTGAGTGAACTCCAATGCAAAAGAGACCAGCAGTGTTTGCTCTAAAGTGCGTATACAAGACCTGCAGAAAAAAAAATCCATCAATTAATTATAAGGTGTTTGTTGTTTTTATAAGCATTCTAAGTGAGAAGCAAAACACTATAAAACAGCTGCTAAAAGAATCTTTGCATTTCCTTATGCTTCCATAGCATCAGTACTAGGGTTAAGAGTGGGTCTGGTTCCCTGTTTAGACTGTTTTGCCTCCATGCAAAAAATGGTACTTGATGAGCCCCCAAATACTGCTTTAGGCAACTTGCAGGCTTCTACTATGTTTCACTGCCCTTTACAGCCAATTACCAGGTGTGATATGGTTTGGCACACCCCATTTAGAAACCGAGGATCTAGCTGTAGCTATTATTTACAGGGTGCAAAAAAGGCAGAGGTACAAAGAAAAAAATCATTGTAGCTTCCACCTTTGTATCTTTTAAAAGATTAGTGGGTTTATTTGATCATAATTTGAATATGAATTTTTGGTCTGGGCAGCTGTGGGTGTAGCAGGGGTGTTTGTCTACTTCTTTTGAGGTTGCTTGTATACTTACCATATATTTGCTACCTGATTTAATGTTTTATAAATATACCCATTTTAAATTATGTCCCTCTTTCTGATTATTGAAAATTGAAAGGTGTACAACATGTTGTCTAAAAAGCAGCTCTGCTATATTTTGTATTGTAAAGGGACTGCTGGTCAACACAACAGTGCCTATACAAGGTATACCAGGCATATACAAGGTGGCTGACTCACTTAGCAACAGGCAGCATCAGGGCTTGCATGGGTGGGCAAATAAAATATGCTATTAGGTTCAATGAACTTCCATTTGAGATTAGTTCAAAATGCTTTTGGGTTTCTTAACAGGTGCTTCTGACCTTCTGACTTGTATTGCATTTGACCTGCTTCAAGCTGCTGTAAAATACATACCTGCCCTCACTCTTGGAACAGAGTTCAGCGCCCCCTACTCCCCTGACATCCCTACACTCATCCTCTCTAAGCCGGCTGTCAGCTTAAAGCCAGAGGTTTGAAATGCTCAGCCTCTTTGTAATACAGCTGACACTGAGCATTTCCACTGCCACTGCTATACCACTCTCCATCCTGGAATCACCTTAACCCTCGCCATCCTGGATTATAACTTTGTGTATCTTTCCACACTCACCATCCTTTTTTAACCTGCTGAATTGCTTACTAACCCTTACTCTGGTTACTTGTACTAGTGCCAGTAGACACGATTGTGCCATCTATTTTTGACAGATTTTGTGGGGTTTCATATATATATATTTTTATTTTATGTGTATAGGATCTGTAGGGGCTTTATTTCTGGGTAATAGACTTTTGTTTCCGGAGTGGTATTTTGGGGTTTTAATTTCTTTTGGATGGGTTCTTGATTTTTACATTTTATTTTGAAAGAGCGTTTTAAAAATGGTGTGCTTAAACCACAGCATTCACTTGTTACTGACTATTTGTTCTTGGAGCTGCATTTTGTTCACAACACACAGCCCTATCCTTTGAAAAAAAAAAAAAGTGCAAGAACAGTGTGCACCTAAGCCGGGATTCTCACAATCAGACAATATGGCCACTTATTATGTATCATTCAGTATATGTCATAACATGAGTAATTTTACTAAGTAACTGGACTTGTAGTGAGTTTATTCTATCAATGTCATACTGAACATTCCAAATGTGAAATTAATGATGCATTGTATTATAATTCATTCAGGTTCTAGAGTGGTTCCTGATGAAGCATAACTGCGAAACACATTGAACCACTGTAACAAGATCAAGATATTTAATAAGTATATGCAGGGGACATCAAGGAATTTCTCTGCCTATGTATTCATGGAATTTGTGGTAATTTATATTTGATAAACATCTAAGACATTTGATACTGATACACTAACTAGAGATGTTAATTTTGTTGGTTATTACTTTTAACATTTGTGTAAATAAAAAACATATTTTATTTTACAATCACAGTTTTTTCATTGACATCTAAAAAGCCCCAATTGTCTTTGCTTCTTTCTATGTGATGGTTGTATGTACCAAAGTAAGCTCCTTTATTGTTCCAAATGTTGAAGATATTTGGGAATGGCACTTGATTAATAATATTATTTTACAGTAATATTAACCACTTCAGCTCTTACCCCTGTATACTCCCTACTGACCATCTTTACATTTCTGCCATGTGCCTTGTTTATTTGGCAATAACTTTGCATTTTGCAGTTTGGGCTGTATTGTTGACCATTTCCATTGTATGAACCGAGTTTCTATCAACAAACAAACAAAACCTCCGTCTCTCTTGAAGCAGGTTGCACGCCCCCTCTTGGACACCAGAAACATCTAAAGTCTTGCTGGCCCAGGCAGGCAGGTTGCACGCCCACTCCTGGACACCAGAAACATCTGCAGCCTTGCTGGCCCAGGCAGGCAGGTTGCACGCCCCCTCCTGGACACCAGAAACATCTGCAGCCTTGCTTTTCCTAAACAATTTACGCAGCATTTTCCCTAGCACAAGCAGAAAATACTACAGAAAACACAGGTCTTTTACAACTGGGTTTAGTACAAATCCTGGCCAACACGTCCCAACTTGGATCTAGTACATAACCTAAAGACAAGTCTGTTTCAGTTGAGTTCACTGCAATCCCGGACGAGCCCCCAAATGTAATGCTCTTGACTACAAATCCCAAAGACGTCAAGCTTATCTCAAGGATGAGCCCAGCTGTAAAGCTTGGCAAAACTTTAATTTCTATTTGTTGTCTGTTCTTGCAGTAAACATCAAGGAAACTGACTCAGTAGCATTAAAAGTACTTCACTTGGCGAAAATGATGCGTGTACAAACTTAGTTACAGGAAAAGCAAACAAATACATCAACAAGACAGGCTGCTACAAACATTCACATGCACCCACTACACTATCTTCTAGTACATGTATAATTTCACAGGAGGGGAAACACTGAAAATGTACTTAGCTTAGGCTGGTGACTCCAATAAATTCCGTGATGAGCAGTACTTGGCCTAGGAAGAATGGCTTCTCGTTGCAGTATCCTGGTCTTGGTCCTCTCGTTTTGTGAAGCGCCCTCGTACTGTCCCCTCCTGTGAAGCCCTGGTCTTGTGAAGTGCTGGGCTGGTGAACTCCCTCTGTTACCTTTCAGCTACTGGCCTTTTATTGAGAGAAACTTGCCTAAAACAATGGAAGCTACGCCCCTTTCACCTTTAGGAAAATGCAATACAGTTTCCCACCTCTAGGTGGCAGCGTTGTACCATAAATTGCCCTCAGTAGTCAAGATTTGATTTGAGTCTTGGCCAGGCTAGGCGTGACTATTCATGATCACCATCCCATTGTGATACAAATCAATACAGGATAAGCTACCCTATTGTGTAAAACCAGTTTGGGCTGTATTGTTGGCCATTTCCATTGTATGAACCGAGTTTCTATCAACAAACAAACAAAACCTCCGTCTCTCTTGCAAATTTATGTGTGTCTGAAAAAGTCCACTAAGATATATCGCAACACAACACAGTAGTTCCCCAAAGCCCCCAACAGTAAAACAACTGAAATTGAATCCTACTTTTTACCTCCTCATGCTCACCTCCACACAATTCTTTTCTTGTGCTTTAGGTCTGTCTGTATAGTACTAGTTATGTCTGTGGACATGTTTCTGGTTGTGTCATTATTTTGCTGATTGTGTCTCTGTGAATATATTTCTAGTTGTATCAGTACTGTATTGTTTTGTCTCTGTGGACATGTTTCTAGTTGTGTCAGTACAGTACTGAGTGTTGCAATTGTGTGTAAAATCCGCGCTTTTGGTGTTTCCTTTCAATGCAATGTGTCAGCAGCAGTGAAAACAAGTGAATCCTAAAGTCACTCTTTACAATCTCAAGACAAAGTCACTGCGCTAAAAAGCTTACGACTTATACATAAATATACAAAAATAATAAAGTGCCTAGTGATAGCCCCAACATAATATGTGACCTCCCCTATAGTTAAATTCAATACAATCTCAAAAATGCACGTGCAATGTGTTGTGATCCAGATCACATGTGTAACTCCACAAATTGGTCTAAAAAAAATAAAATAAGCTCTTTAAGAGGATATGTCAGCAATATATAAAGTGCAAATGTTCAACATTCCAAAAAGGTATTTCTTAGTGTGATATCCTTAGTGTTTCTGTGTAATCAATACACTCACCAGACTCCTTTGACCACTTTTAAATTACCATTTTGACCATTTTTTTTTAGACCAATTTGTGGAGTTACACATGTGATCTGGATCACAACACATTGCACATGCCAGTATCAGAATGCTGGCGCGCGTGCGTGATCACGTCAACGCGCACGCGCGTGGTGACGTAACGCACATGCGCAGTGACGTCTCGGCGGGGGGGGGGACAGGG
>NW_017306541.1:839847-847963 GCF_000935625.1 Nanorana parkeri
GCCGCACGTGCGCGATGACGTCACGCGCATGCGCAGTGACGTCTCGGCGGGGTGACACTCGGTTACCGCTCCGAGTGTCACCCAGCCTCGGGACGCCCCTGCCTGAGATATGGACATTGTGCATGACATCCAGGAAAAAATTTACTTTGTTTAAAATTGCATGTATGAAATCTAAGCTGCAGTACATTGTCGGTGTATTTTTAGGGCATAGGGTTAAATATTAAGTATGTGTTTCTAGTAACTGTACCTATTCAATATGCCTACAGTGGAACTTTACTTGTTCACAGGTAGAGCTTCTGGTAGAAGAGACTTTGTATGTATCTTTTGACAAAAAAAACACCTTTGCCTGTCTGCTAGAAAATGTTTTCTTTGCCTGCATAGCGTGCATAGTCTGCCATATTTGCATGTAATGGCAAATGCCCACGGGATCTCCTTCAATTGCTTGGTCACCAGTTATTTTGTGCTTTGATGTATAATAAGTGTAAACCGGAGCTCACAACTACTCTATTACTAATAACAAATGTTAAACCACAAGCCGTGAACAAATAAAATCAGTAAATGGTAATGTTATTCAGGAAGTATTGCAATTATACTAAAGAACAAATCCAGGCAATGAGACGAAGCAATCAGGGAACTCATAATGTTTTCTAGTATTGTATTAAGTATAAGTATAAGTATTGTAACCTCAGGCAACATAAATAAAGCAACTAGGGGATTGCTAATGCAATTTAAAATGTAATGTAACCCCCAGATAACAAGATAACGCAATAAGGAGACCAGTGCTAACTGCATGTCACTTGGATAGGAGAGGAGTATTTTCATAAGACCAAAAGTAAATCACAGATAAATGAATGGATTGTATGTCATATCAGCCTTTACAAATAGGGACAGCAATAGGGGCAATTAAAGTATCAGCTGACTAGTTTTGTTGCCTAGGATACAAGTGTTTTAAAACCAGAAAACTGGTACCAGTTAGACATGGCTGGCAGTTGACTACCATCCTCTGTTTTTCCTTTTAGTCAGCAGTAAGCCCATTTTATCTGGTGATAAGAAATGTGCTACTGTAATGGCACCCCATTGGATTTGCAACTGCATCAACCAATCAGAGAGTGGAACCTACAGTGGCCCAGAAAGATGTGGCACGTTGCACTGTGCATGCAATGAAAAAGAGAGTGGGAGGAGGTATTTGGGAGGATGCAGTGGTATCAGTTATGAACATTATTGAGAGCTGCAGTTTGGCAAAATTTTTGCGCACTGCCAATATACAGTATAAATGGGAAGTTAGCAACTAAGGTGGAAGGTGTCCTTTACAATGTTAGAATAATGAATAATTATTTATATTGTTATGTTTAGTGTCCCTTTGGATGGCACTTTATATTCAGTATCTAGAAATCCTAGGTACTATTACAAACTCTTTGCTGATTTTATGGTGAATCTTACTTTGTGACAAGCATAGTTTTGTTTCAGAATAATGAAACCCCTGTAATTTGTAATTGTTATTATATATGATCTAAGTATATATTTACATTTTAAAAGCCAACCATAATGCATTTCAAGTGATTAAAATGTAAGCTTTATATTTAAAGCATTAACACCTTTGCTTTTATGCATGCATTTTTAGTGTGTGCTGATGTGTGCTAATGTGTGCTGATGTGTGCTGATGTGCAACTTCATGCATACTAAGCATTGGCAAAATAAAAATGCACAACAACAACAACGAGATATCGCTTATGATGCAGTCCTCAAAGCCAGGTACATATTTAGGGACAATATTCCTTGGAACCTGTCTATAAATCTTGGACTTGTCATGGAAGTGAGGCTATGGCAGGAGCACTAGGATGCCTCCTAGGATGTTCTGAAAAGACAGTGAGTAAGGAACCCTAATGAAATTCAAAGCTGAACTCTGGGATAAGTGAGGGAAATTAATTAAATGCTCATTTTGTCTAGGCATAAAAGAATAAGGTATACTTCCTCACTATAGGGTATACTATAAGGTATACTTCCTCACTCCCACAATCTTCATGTGTTGACATGTTTTTACTCTTCATTTGTTACATTTGGGTGCCTCTGCTCCATTTTCCTTTTTGGAGCCTATCTACTTAACTCCTCATATACTAAGCATGTTCCTTTTTGCCTCCATCTGCAGAGAACATACGAACATTCCCAGAGTTTCACAGAACAAATAGTTATGTGAACTGTTTATAAATACACCCCTATGTGCCTTTCCCAACTGTGGGTCATATAAAAATGCACAAACAGAAAACAGGGTTACCTGCAGGCATCCCCATCTTTTTTCCTAAAGAGAACCTGTCCCCTGCACTATTCTATCACGTAGGAGGCTTATTAAACCCCTACAAAATAAATTAAAAACAAAGAGTCCCCCGACAAAGAATTGGGTGTGCAAGCCAATAAAACTGACAACTGTACCACACAGTTTAGGCATCACTGATCACACAGGAGTGAGAACATGAATTCTAAGACTGTCATTCACTGTTGAAGAACAACCTTCAGTCTGTTTGAGTCTGTTTTAGGCTGACCGGCCGGCATTTCGTTTTATATTTGACAAATTTGTTCAAGCGCTTTTTTTATCTAATAAACTATCCTAATTTACCACACTATGGAAGTACTGCCTTTTCTTTCCTGACTTCGAACGGAAGTTTCATAGGGACAGCAGTAAACCCTGTGAAAATCAGCAGTGGGAAGAGTACGGTGAAGGACTGCCTGCATCTTGGTGCTGTACATGGCCTGAAAACATCTGCGGTTCGGTGAGTACATACCCTAGAGGGGATTTCTATTTGAACACTTTGGTTGCTAGAGACAATTTTTTCCTTCTTTTTTTCGTTTGTTTTCGTTTTCACAGATTTTTCTACACTGGTTTTTGAAACACCAATTTATGATATTTATATTGTTATTGGTTGTACCTACATATTAGATGATATATTGTTTATCACCTATTTTGAGTATTATATTTAAAATTATATAAAATTCACTGTTTGGTCTTTACTAGGAGATATACACTGCCACATGTTATAGTGATAGTTTGTTTCACAGTTCCATGTGAGGATACATGGTATATCATTCACTTCGATCATACGAAGTGGTTCACTGTTTGTTATATTGTGACATTTGTTTCATTTATTTGAGGACACATGGTCTGTTATTCATTTTGATTATAACATACCAAGTAGTTCACTGTTCACATTTTCTAAAAGATATTATATTATCACTTTATTATCACATTTGATTTTAGATATATGTGGTACAGATTTGTTGTAAATAATTCCACTCTTGTAAAAGTGTTTCACACATTTTATTTTTCACATAATACCGTTTAGGTTGTGAATGCACATGGTTGGATGTAATACCGTGAGGCTGTTAGCGCTATACTGTTGATTGTTAGATTTGTCATTCACTGTTAACTCTAAACTGATGAGCTGTAAAGGCTTTTAAAGCATCACCTATGGACAATTTTGCGTACCGTAGTATTACGCCTTTTCATTGGTATGCGCAGTTTTGAGGATTTACATATTTGGTATCTTTTCAGATGCAGTTTCATCTTTTAAGGGACCATGTTACTAGAAATGTGGGTATTATATTGTGTTTGTGTGCACTTATTCATTTGTTTGACAATGTTATATTTTCAGTAAAAAATACAATCAGTAAGGCAGTTATCCAGTACCATAAAACATATCATTTTGCAACTGACACCATCTTATTCTGCAGAATCATTGCTTTCAGAAAATATATAATGTTTTTTTAGTTGTGAATAATCTTTAAGTCTAAAATGTTCATTTTAGCATGTGTACAAAAAATGAAAAAAAAAGGCTCTGGAAGTGAAACGGTTAAAGCAGAGCTCAATGTTTTTCTCAAAAGTATATCCCCCCAATTTCCCTCCCCTTCTTCTACATACTTTTTTCCCCCCAAGGTTCTTTGGGCTGCTTAGATTACATAACAGGTTCTTTTTCTTTTCCCCCTGGCTCATGGCAGTGGTGAATGTGTTGTCCTGGTGGGGGGTGAACATGTGAGTATCATCCAGTATGGCAATGCTCAAAGCCCAAGCTGCTTGGTGATGTTGTTGCAGGTTCAGTCGACCCAGAAGGCTGGTGGCATCTAGTGCATAAAAGATAGAATTACTACAGTAGACAACAATGGATTGAAGGTGAGTTTTGCAGTAAAAACTGCTTCATTATTTTTATGATGAAAAAAAAAAACTGGAGCTCTACTTTAACTTTTTTTGTTCATTTACAAATGTATAAACTGATGTTTTATATATTTTTTTCAATAATAATTCTTGCAGGGCATGATAGGTTTTCTAATAATGTATGATTATGTAGGCTGAGAATTCAAAAGGCACCTGTTGGTGGACAGGGGTGGGAGGTGATTTCCTCCTCTGAGTCATTCAGATTAATATCAGATCTATTCACAACAAAGACTATTCAGGATAATGTTAAATAACAAAGTGGAACTCTATGATAAATGGCTTTGCATTGTTGGCATTACCTCCCCACTTGCTGAGCCAGGATCAAGTAAAATGTTATTACAATTTTATTACATTCTAACTCCTAGGACTTGAGATGCAAGATTAAAGTTTAATCATTCCAGTAACATGGCCTCTGCTCGGAGACTACATTCCCCCTGAGTCCTTGCGGCATTGTTTCCATACAGATTGAGAAAATAATTATGAATATTGTCAGGGGACTGACTCCCCTACCTTTACTAATACACAAACAGGACATGATGATGACTTCCCCTGTAGTCCTGAGCACAAGTGAGGAAGTGTCTTTGACAGACAAGCTGCTGATGAGGACTTAGATCATGCAGGGCATCATGATCATGCAGCCTGGAAGTGGAGCAATAAGAGACAACATTACATGTCAAAATCAACAGTCAGAGGGGAAAGAGCAATAAATGAATTGCATTTTTCCAGAGAACACTGCACAAAGTATGTAATTGAAATAAAAACGTGGAGCTGGAGTTTAAGAAAAAACAATGTTTCCAGTACAGAGAACAATGGACATTACAAACCAAGTGACTATGGCAGTGTGTAAATTAAAGATATTGAAAGCAACAGTAAATGTCTTTGAATAACAGGGACTCAGTTCAGGTTTGCTGCTACCATGGATTTGCAGCAGATCCAGCATGTTTAAAATTTGTGTCCCAGCCAATTAATGTGTAAATTGACAAGACTGAATTCTTTGTAACCATAATGTACAGCCTGGCCTTTGAACTTAGGCCAGCTAGCTTAGAAGGGTCAATAGCAGGGGGGGGACTCAATAGAGGGAACCTTATTGCAGTCTTCAAAATCATCAATGGGGACTCTAATATTAGGAATAAACTGTTTAATCCTAAAACTGTATTGATAACCCGGAGACACAACAAGAGGTTAGAAGAGAGGGGGTTCAATGTTAGAATTCCCAAGGGGTATTTCACTGTGAGAGTAGTGAAAGTTTGGAATTCCCTACCACAGGCAATGGTATCTGCTGATAAAATTGATACATTCAAGAAATGTATGGATGAGTTTCTTCTTTCTCAGAATCTACAGGGATATGGGAAGTCTTAGAGCAAGATAAATAGAAACACACACACTCACATACATAGGTTGAACTGGATGGACCTTGGTCTTTATTCAACCTTGCATACTATGTTAAGATGTTACTGTGTGATTTACTAATTTCTCTAGAATTTCTCATTAAATACTACTGGACTAAACATCTGTTAACCTGTTATTACTTATTGTATTAAGGTTTGAACATGCAATACAGACACAGATTTAACTGTTGTGATATACAGTGTAACATGTCTTTAAATATGTTAAAATTAGATTAAAACAAGTCTTACAAAGAAACAATAAAAGTGAGTATTTTGTCCAAAGGACCAGTAATTAGAAATGCATTGATTATAATAACTTGCAAATTACATTCTTCATTCTTTCAAGCAGAAGTGTAACTGTAAAATATTAAAATGAAAAACTATATTGGCTGTAATGCCATTGCACATATCACCTATTAGCCGTCCATTCTAGATGGAACCAGAACTGGAAGTCCAAAGAGATTAGTTCTGATTGTATCTCTTCCCAAATCATCTCTCCCTAACATTTAGTCTAGTTTTAATTAGGCGACTAAAATGTCAATATATTTTCGTTATAGTTTTAGTCATCATAACTTAATTTTTATTTAGTTTTAGTGTCACAATCGTCCAAGCAGGATTTCTTCCTGGATCACAGCTGCGGAACTGAGGCACTCAAGGGAGTAAGGGGTTGGGTCAGTTTGGCGGAAACCCCAGTACACTTAGTGCGATGGGGAACCATTACACATCATGTACCCCGGCCTATGTGTGGTAACTAAGCCTGTTGCCTAATGAGGCAACCAACCTCAGGCAATTGTAGACACTAAGAGTGCTATGCGGAGGGTGGAGGGGTGATGGGACTGTAGTTTACCCAGCAGGTTGCACAGCAACAGAGCCTTGTGCGCTCAGTAGAATCACCAAACCCCAGTACAGCAGGTACTGATGTGTATATGCAGCTAAGTGATATTCACTAGGATAACTAGAGAGTTGTCTGGAGATATATAATTAGGCACTTGTATTTCAGCAAATACAGAGTTATGCTACTAAGTAGGTTCTTCCACAGTTCCCAAATTGCAGTAGTTCAGTATACTAGTGGATATAGTCCTTTCAACTAGAAACAGCAGATACTATGTTGGAAGTAGCAACAAACGGTCTGGGGAATATCCCCTACTTGCGGTTTAGATGTCTGGAGACTGGGTAAGAGTAGCCCGGTATTTCTGGCAGGATAGAGGCAGCCGTTGCTGAAGACTCGGCTACTGTTCCCTGTGAGGCAGACAGTCTGTGAGCTAGAGATAGAGGCAGTCGTTGCTGAAGACTCGGCTGCTGGTTCCCTGTGAGGCAGACAATCTGTGAGCTAGAGTTGCTACTGCTGGTAAGCTGACAGAATCCTCACTCGACGTTCCAGAACGATAGAACGCCGAGTGAGTGTCTCACCTGTGGTTTTGAGGAGGCACTGCAGCTAGTGGGAGGAGTCGAGCGTAACGTCATGGATGAGACGTCGTGCCGCGGGCTCAGAGGTCCGGCTCGGGTAAGTCTATGACATTTAGTCACTGAAGTATTGTTGGTGAAAAGTATGATGAAAATTATTAGTCGACAACATTAACACTGTCTAACAGTGAATGTGGTTTTCATTTGAGAAATTCTATTAATTCCAAAATTGAACTTTAAAATCAAATGAAATTTTAACCAACATTCATCAAGTGTCTGATGGTATTATCGGGTGGTAAAGAGAGATCTTTCATACAAATTTTCATAGAAAAACTACCATTATATGGCTAGTAGACATGTGCGATTCGTTTCGTTCCGAATCGAAATTCAACGAAATTTCGGAAATTCGGACATTTGGATGCATCCGAATTCCGAATTACAGAAATACCGAATGCAAACGAATCTGAATATCCGATTTCCCAAAATTCGTTAGTGGTAGTCTGGGCGAAATTACGTTTGTTGGACGAAATTTCGTTACAGCAAAGTGACATTTTTTTTACAGTCTGCAGAAAAGGAAAAAAAAAAAAGTGTGCGGTTCCACCCCCCAATTCATACCAGACCCTTTTGATCTGGTAGGATTGTTAGGAGGGTCCCTCCCCTAAGTTAGAACAAAAAAACATTTGTGGGGTTCCCCCAAAATCCCTACCAGGCCCTTTAGGTCTATTAGGAATTTTAAGGAGGAACCCCAGCCCCCCAAAATGGAGGGGGGAAATGTGAGGTCCCCCCTAACATTCCTACCAGACCCTTGATCCGAGCACTGGCCCAGCAGGGCAGGAAAGGGGGGGGACGATCGAGTGCCCCCTCCCTGCGCCTTGACAGGCCATGTGCCCTCGGCATTAGGCCGATGGGGACAATGGCCTCTTCCACACAACCCTAGCCCGGTGGTTGTGGGTGTCTGCGGGCAAGGGGGTTATTTGCATCAGGGTACCCCTTTAATTAAGGGGGCACCCAGTTGCCCCTTTCTTGTGAATGAGTAAGGTAATGAGTAATGTAAATAAGCCCCCTTGCCCGCAGACCACCGCGTCAGGGTTGTGGGGAAGAGGCCCTTATCCTGGCAGAGCTG
>NW_017306541.1:848009-851112 GCF_000935625.1 Nanorana parkeri
CACCCCCTTTCCTGCCCTGCCGGGGCCAGTGCTCGGATCAAGGGTCTGGCAGGAATGTTAGGGGGGACCCCACATTTTCCCCACATTTTGGGGTGCTGGGGTTCCCCCTTAAAATTCTCTAAAGGGCCTGGTAGGGATTTTGAGGTGAACCCCACGCACTTTTTTTTTGTTCTAACTTAACTAAAAGGTTTTCTTTCCCCAATGTCACTTTACTGCAACGAACGAAATGAAAAAAAGAACTACTGCTAACTAATTTCGTCCGAATCCAAAACAAATTCAATTTCGGACCCAAATCCCGAAAAAAGGAAATAACACAAATTCGGAATCAAAACGAAACAATTTGTGGTAGGATCAGTGTGACTCTTATATTGGGGAATGAGAATCCACTGGCAACATATTAAAATAATGCACAATTAACTCTTTATTCGCTGACATTTGCAAGTGCGTTTAAAAAAAACCCAAAGAAACATCCAATCAGTGCAAAATTATTCATATCTTAATATGATCCAGTCCCCAGATAACCAAATGACAGTACCCAGACTTAGGGGTCTATTCACTAAGCTGCCGAGGGCAGCCGAGTGAACAACTGACCCCAATTGAAGTGAGCCGAACACTGTTTGGCTATTCACTTCAGGCTGGTACGGCTGATTTCAGCCGTATATCGGCTGAAATCAGCCGTACATCGGCTTGCTTCGCATGGCTTCGGGTCGGCCGAACATGCCCAGCATGTTCGGCTGACCCGAAGTGCAGAAGGGGTTCGACTCAGCCGATCCAACATCTGGATCGGCTGAGCCGAACCTCCGGCAGGCTACTCGCTGCTGTTCGGCCTATTCTTATAGATGCCGAACAGAAGTGAGTGAATAGCCAAATGCCGCTGAGCGTCATTCGGCTCGGCTGTTCTGCTCGGTCCCTCAGGAGGTACCGAGCAGAACAGAAAAATAGTTAAAAAAGTACAAAAAAAATAAATAGAAAACGATTGTGCGGAGCTAGCGATGACAGCTAGCTCTGCCCAACAGTTTTCTATTGGCCGGCGGTTCTGCTGCCGTCAGAAAAAAAAACTCTCCCTGGCGCTCTGGGAGTCTCCCGCTCCCGGCCGCCCTGGAGAGAAACACTGCTGTGTCTTTTTTTTTCTTTATTCTGACACGGAGCCGTGTCAGAATAAAAAATAATAATAATTTTTGCCCATAGAAATGCATTGCTAGATTACTATTGGCTATTTCAATTTGCAATAGCCAATAGTAAACTAGCATTGCACCCGCACTCTGATAATGGACCTGATGGAGAACTGGAGCAGAGGGAGGGTGCAATGCCAGTTTACTATTGGCTGTTGCAAATTGAAATAGCCAATGGGAATCTAGCAATGCATTCCTATGGGCAAAAAGGATAAATTTTTTTCTATTCTGACACGGCTCTGTGTCAGAATAAAGAAGAGGAAAAAAAAACGGGTTACTCTCCTGGGCGGCCGGGAGCGGGAGACTCCTGGAGCGCCTGGGAGAGTTTGATGTCTGGAGATCAGTGTCCCTGGTTAGCTGGTAACCAGGGACGCTGAGCTCTCTGCAAGTGTCCGGAGCCAGTCGTAAGATCACGGCTGGCTCCGCCCAGCTGTCAGAAGCAGTCTGTCGGCCGGCCAGCTTCGGCTTTCAGCGCGGCACAGCCGGGACGAGGCATATGCGTTCGGCTCGAAGGGGTCCTGGGGCCATAGCTAGCCGAAGGATCGGCCGAAGCTACGGCTAGATTCTTCGGCTGCTTTGTGAATAGACCCCTTAGTTTAGTGAAAGCAATAAGACTGGTTGTACAGAGTATTGTTTGAAAATGTGTGGTCAGCTTCACAATCTGTTTAGATGTAATATAAATATTTCTAAAGCTGACCATACATCTAACAATGTGACCAATCTTGGGCCAGGGGATTATTATTGCTGAGGGAGTTATTATTGCATCTTCAGACAACAATGCTGGGAGTTAATGCATGCTGCCCTGTCAATGCTGGGAGTTATTGCATCCCCTGTCAATGATGGGGCTTAATTTATTACCTTTTTCTCTTCAATGTACCTTTGGCCCTATTTTGTCTAAAAGATAGCACAGCAAAAGGGGAAAGGTGCCACACTTCAAGCCAAACACTGTGAAGTAATGTCTACTTTTGTGTGAGGGGGCCACTGGGGCGGTTTGCCCCGGGAGCCACATTTTTAGGGGTGTAGCAGGCAGGGCTGGGCCGAGTGTTTGCCTTACACCCCCTGCATCCCAATACCATGTAACAGAGGCAGCTAGTCCTGCATACTACACTGTACTGGGAGGGAGGGGAAGGGGTCAGGAGCTTCTACAGCTGGGGTGCTGTTTTTCTGTAAGGTGTGGATGGGGCCTCGAGGCAGAGCAAAGCAAGTGTCCCTGATATAGGCAGTGGGCCTGCACAGTCTCAGCTCTGTACCAGCAGTGATGATCAGATGTCCTCATCATGGCTGACATTCTCCCCTAGCTCTTTCAGCACTTTAAAAGCCAACAGGATCTCTATGTTCAGGTAATGCATGATCTACCTGTAGATGTGTGTAGAGCAGAACACCATTCTGCTGGATGATGACAAGCAGATGTGCTGCTTGTGGCAGAGCCTCTGGTGTCTCTGTTTTTTAGGCTGTGATTAACTGAAACATTTCACATGATTTGCATTGTTTGAGTTCATTTGTTGTTAGTATAGCTTTTTTTGCTGTTTGTGTCCCTTGGGGAGATTTCCCTTCACTTCTCATCGTGCAAACACAACACTGGAATAACTGGAATACTTTCCCTTTGCAAAACTTCCTGTTCTGGTGACTGCTCAAAATGTTGGATTTTCGCTTACAATTAGATGAAGTGATAGTAATCTTCAAGATAGATAGAGAGAGTGAAGCTCCAGCAGGATCCCTAATATTGGACTTTTTCAGGAAAGCCTCAGGTATCACAATAATTGGAAGACTTCCAATTTCCGGATCTTTTTGTTCCAGTTTTATCGATCAGATATAGTGATAGTTGCCTTCAGACATACAGTATAGGGAACCTTCTGGGAAGCTTCAACCTCTCTGTCCTAAGGTTCACTGTCAGTGCGTTTGAATATAGGCACAGCGGAGCCCGGAATCAG
>NW_017306541.1:851167-857360 GCF_000935625.1 Nanorana parkeri
TATCGCACACTTCCATGCATCATACAATCGATCTGGTGGCTCTATAGCTGCCTGAATGCTTGTATATAAAAATTAATTGCCAACTGTTTAAAATACAAATAAAATTTCCGTCCATGCACATGCTGGGCGGCAGGCACGAGCAGGGGCAGACAAGGATGTTTTAAAACGCCCACCCACATCTAGCAAGCTCTGGTCCGGTCGTTTATATACGGCGGCTGGACGGGAAGCAGTTAAACCTAAAACATTTACAAAAGTGAAGACATTAATATACAATGAGGGGACTGAGAGGTAAAAAGTAAAAATGGAGCAAGGCATTAACATTACCATACCAGTACCTTCAAATGGGAAATCATGGTATTAATAGGCATTATGTAATTCAATGAGAAGGAATATATGGACCATAATGTCCTCATATAATACTTATTGATGTGTACTGTATGGCTGTTTTTATTTTGCATATGCACACACACACACATACACACACATACACACATTTAGATACATACACACACGAAGATACATAAATATATACACCTACTCAGAGGGCCCTTTCACACTAGCCTGTCTGCTAAAACACTGCATTTTAACAGGTGACCTAGTGCGTTGTGATAGCTCTGGTAGCGTGTGTTGTATCGCACACTGCTGGAGCTGTCACTGTTTAGTTTTTTTTAAATTTAACATGATGTGGAGTGTGCAAAGAGTACTAGCAGCCAGCCCATCACACCTGCTTTGTGGTGTGAATGAGACACATAGAAAACAATTGTTTTCCATGTGTCCTAGCGGTGACCTGCATTGATCCAGACAACTGGAATTGTTATATAGATTAAAACCTTGATTGTATACATCCTTATAGAAATCAATCCTGAGAGTATATTCATCTTCCATGAAAAAATCTTGAATTAGGTTTTTATTTTTGTCCTTACTGGGCACCTTTATTCTCTATCTGTCCTGAAAACCACAGTCACTGAGCAAGTAAAAATACAAACTTTTGAGTTGTCACCAGAACAGGAAGATCTGGAAAGGGGACATTTCCCAGTTATTGTGATACTTGATTCTCTGAAAAAGTATGTCTTAGAGAAAGTGAAGCTCCCCAGCATAGTAACTCATTTGAGACTTTTTTCAGGGAAGCATCAGGTATCTCAATAACTGTAAGACTTCTTTGTCTTTGCAGAATTTTCTGTTCTGGTAACAACTCAAACGTTTGGATTTTCACCCCCGTTTCCCCCCGGAAAAACACCTTGTCCCCATGCTGATGGGGACAAGGGTCTCTTCCCCACAAGCCCTGGGGCATTGGTTGTGGGGGTGCTGGCAGGGGGCTTATTCACATACGGATTCCTCTTTAATAAAGGGGCACCCAGATGCCCCCCCCCCTTGTGAATGACTAAGGGGTACTTCTATCCCTACACATTTACTAAAGGATTAATCAAATTTAAATACAAAGTCCAGACTTTCATCAAAAATCCTTTATTTGCAAAAAAAATCACAACAAAGAATTTTTGACAAGACCTTTATTAAAAAAAACCCAAGAAATTGATCCATAAACGTAATTCAGGGTCAATAACGAAGCCCAGCGTTGTCCTTGATGACGACGACTAAATAAATAAAAAATAAAACAATAAAAAATAAATAGAAATAATAACCAAAAAAAGTGTGACCGCCTTCCATTGCTGCGACGAACACCTGCCGCAGTATTTCATTTTGACAGATGTTGGCAACTTATAAACAATTGGACGGAGCTAGGAGTGACAGCTAGCTCCGCATAACTGTTAACAGGTGAGCCGTGATTGGGCAGAGTCATCATGACTTTGCCCAATCATGGCTCTCACAGTTCTCTGTGCCCTGATTGGGAAAAGTGCAAGGCTTTTAGCCAATCAGGGCTCTCCAATGCACACAGTCCGTCGAATGCCCTGATAGTTTGTGTGTTCGGTCGAACACACAAGCTAGTGATGTTTGGCTTGAACATTGAGCCCAACCCTAGTGATAATAAATGTTTGATAACATAATGTAGGGAAAATTTAGATTTCTAAATTTTAGGTACTTTTTATTATGAAGTTAAAAAAAAACTCCAGTACTGAATAAATACCACTAAAATAAAGCTCTATCTCTGTCCCCAAAAAATGATATAAAATTAATTTCAGTACAGTGTTGCATGACTGAATAAATGTCAGTCAAAGTACCACAGCGCTGATAATGAAAAAAAGCCTGGACAGGAAGGGGGTTTAATAACCGGTCTTCAAGTCGTGAAATAAATGATTATACAATGAAGAGAAAGAGTGGTAAAAAGTAAAAATGGAGCAAGGCATAAATGTTAATAAACATTACAATGAAAGTGTGTTTGGGGGGGTTAGGGGTTCTAAATTGTACTGCTGGAACGGACTCAGGGAGTGCTAACGATCAACTTGCCTTGCCCCGGGTGCTGATGACCCACACTATACCACTACTTTTATGCCATGCCCACAAGCTCCCAGCAGCACACTGTGCACACTGCATTTTTTTTCTTAATCCCTCTGATGTCCCCCTAATCATTTTCAATTGATGGCAGTACACTGTGCTATAGTGCTAAATTATGGTGAATTGCAGCATGCAGGGCTACATATTTTTGTGTACCCCATATGTTCGCAATTCAGACCCAACAGTCCTTTTTAGGACTACCTTTTGTGTCTGTCAACAACTGTAGTCAATGTTTAGCTAATTCCACAAAAAGCCAAACCAGCGCCAGATAGGAACCTCCTTCAGCCACAAATTGAATCTCGTGTTCCAGGCAGGCCAACCCGTTACAGATGAGGGATTACACTGTGTGAAACATAAAAAAAAACACCGGGCGCCTTTCCTGGTGCAAATAATCCTTTTATTTGTTTAGAAGGATTAAAAGTGATAAATGGTACTCACAAAAGTCAATGTTTAGCTGCCTGCCCAAAATCAAAAATTTTTTTTTTGGGGGGGGGGTGTATTTTTCAGCACATTTATTTTTTAAGGGAGGTATATTATATTTTGCTCCTTTTTGCACAGTATGCACTTGAGCTTCTGGTTTGTGCTGTCTGAGAGGGCTTTCAGCCAGCTGAAGGTTTTGTTACACTGGGGAAAATCCACCTCTTTCCTGACAGTGAAGTCTTTATAACTTTCATTGAAATCAAGCACTCTTAAGGTGCCCATACACTGTACGATTATCGTACGATAATGGCGGGAAATCCCACGATCTTACGATAATCGCAAAGTGTATGGAAAGCGTGCAACCGCTTCTACTGTACGATCGCACGTCTTCCGTCGAACAGGCAGGCTGGAAAACCCGCCGAGAATCGTACGATTCTCAGTGGGTTAGTGCCATGCTTGTTCCACAACTGCCGAACGGGCCGGTGTGCACACGCGCACACTGCCCGTTCAGCATTGCAGTCATTGGAAGATGATCGCAAGTACGCTCTGCCTGTCCAAGATGGCAGATCGTACGTTTTTAAAATTACTTTACAACCCTCGCAAGACAAAAATCTTGCGAGGGTTGTACAGTGTATGGCCACCTTTAGATTAGTAATGGATACAAAACCCATGCCCTCCCTCAAGAAATGATACCTGCCACCATTCCCTTAAGGTGGTTTCACTTCAGCGTGTATGGCGGTTTGTAATGTGGGAATAAAATATGCCCCTGCACGTCACATTTATATTTTTTTTTGCCCGCACACATGCAATTGTAATGTAATTTTCACTCTTAAAGAATGTAATGCTTTTTGTTCCAGGTCAATAATATGTCATCACTGTCACTCACAATTCCCAATTTCACAATGTATTTTGACCTAGCAACTAATTTTTTCCAAAAGTGGAGAGTGGAATTGTGTCTGATGGCTGTGTTAAAAGTTAAAGCAGCAATAAAATGAAAGTCAGTATGTTTTTCTGATATGCTGATATAATTATGGCTTCGGTAATATTATCCTGTATTATTTAGGTCAACATGGTCTGAATATTTGACCTAGCTAGTTCTGACAGTAATGTCTACAAAAAAGAGGACAGATAAGTGAATTACTTACATGGCAGACTCCAAAACATAATCCACACACAATATTTGTAGTGGAGCACTACACAAGCCACTATGAGGTGGGCTCTTGTGTTATTTTGTTAAATGAAACAGAGGGTTTCAGTATGTGAGGAAATGTGACAGTCAGTAAGACTACAAGGTCCCCTATATATGGTAAAAGGTAGCCTTGGCTGATAGGTGAACCTATCTCCATGCCATCCTATCTGCCTGTAGGAAAATTGGCATATTTAAGTTACATCTGTTTCTGATTACTCACATTTTAGTTTTTTTGCACCCTTCTAGCAAGCTCTTTTCCACCCTCCCCTCTGTAGGGCCCATTCACAACATAGCGTCAGATCAGAAACTTGACATCCCACAGGTACTAGAAGGCATTCACACCCTTTGGTAAATAAATTATTTCCCTGGCCAGAAAAAACTTGCCCTTGGAGTTGGATGGAGATGCCATCAGATCTTTATTGGGGATCCCACAATAACTGCATATCTGAGGAAAGACCTCTTGCCTCAGGGACCATTCATGTCTGCCCACCATCTCCTGGTTCAGGTAGTCCACCAGACAAGACAATCCTGAGGGCCCAAAATAAAATTCCATATCAATTCCATAAGCATCCTCTGTACCCACAACATGACCTGTGCCACCTCCACCAACAGGGAGGAGCTGTGGGATCCACATTGATGGCAAATATACAGTATGAAATTACCCAACCTGACTCACTGGTGTCTGATGTAACAATGATCCAATAGCCAGGGTTTAACTTTTTGATTGTTCTTTAGTTTGGACTTCTACACTCACCATGGAGTGCCTCATGGATCACTGCCAGGTGGGACTTAATCGGTAGTCAGTCCTATAGGGTAAGGGATGGTGGAGCTTACCCACATGTATGATCTGCTGTTTGTGCCAGGAAAAATGCACTTCCCCCTGAGATCTTGCAAGATTATGCAGTGTACAAATGGAATTTCCCAGAATGTCAATGGTGATGTAGTCTTCCCAGAATGCATTTGTAAGGCCAGGGCTACATCACTAGTGTCTCACTCAACCATGAAGTGGAAAAACAGTATTTGTAAGTTACACTAAAACATGTTTGTTCAACTAATGAATGTATGATGATTTCATATCAGTGTGCAGAGCTGCAGGCTGATGTGAATTTTAGTCAAAGAGGCTAAAGGTCCAACCTTACTAACAAGTGTGGTCTGCTATGAAATGTATACTCCAGCAACATAGGACAACTAAGGCATGCCTTGCTTATAAAAAATGTGATTAAGGTCTATCAGTCTGCTGGTAGGGATTTAACATATGCATCTCATGTAGGAACACACATTACATGTGTGATGATATAATTAAAGGCAGCTTTAAAATAAGGAAAATATTAAAATCCATAATGAATGCTATGTGGGGGTATCACCAGGGGTTGACTGGCAACTTTTAGCCCAGGGGGCAAGTACAACCCAGAGGCCCATGGTGCAGCAACTTGGCCCCCCCTCCCACTCTGCCTCTTCCCCCGCCTTCTCCCCACCTTCTCCCCGCCCCTGTCTGCCACTTTTGCCATCCATGTAACAGTAGTGTGAATGTATTTATCGGTTTAGGAAATGTAAAGCACACTGGTAGTGGAGGGATGCCTCGTCAGGGCTGTGCACGTGCATGACTGCTGCGACCCTGGTAGTTCTGCCACTAACTCAGAAATACATTGTACAGCATTGCAGAATGGCACCAGCTATAGAGAACTACAATTCCAAGAAATACATTACACAACCATGCAGAATACCATCAGCTATAGAGGACTATAAATCCCAGCAATAATGACTACCAACAGGTATAGAGAACTACAATTCCCAGCAATACCATTATACAGCAATGCAGAACAGCATCAGCTATAGAGGACTACAAATCCCAGCAATACATTACACAGCGCAATGCAGAATAATATGAAGCTACATACTCTGTTGCTCTGGGTTCTCCGCCCGATGTCTCTAGGGTCTCAGGAGGGTTGTGCGGGCTCTCACCAGGGGTCCAGAGAGTTTCACGGGTGCGTGTGTGTGCAGCAGAGGTGGATCCCTAATTAGGCTCTCAGGTGGCCAATGCGGATCGCCAGGTGGTCAGTGCGGGCTCTCTGCTCCAAAACAAAAGGCTCCAGTGATGGACTACTAGTTTGTATTGAGATTGTAGTCCATCAC
>NW_017306541.1:859363-888395 GCF_000935625.1 Nanorana parkeri
ATTAGGCTCTCAGGTGGCCAATGCGGATCGCCAGGTGGTCAGTGCGGGCTCTCTGCTCCAAAACAAAAGGCTCCAGTGATGGACTACTAGTTTGTATTGAGATTGTAGTCCATCACTGGAGCAAGCTTGGAGCGGTGGAAATAAGAAAAAAAAAAGTGTGGGGTGCAATATAGTGAAATGGAAAGTGTAAGATTATACAGCAATCAATGCAAAATGGCACTGGCTATAGAGGACTACAAATCCCAGCAATACATTATACAGCGCAATGCGGAATTCCACCAGCTATAATGAACTATTGCTGGGACTTGTAGTCCTCTATAGCTGGTGGTATTCTGCATTTCGCTGTATAGGGGACTTACTGTATACAGCACAATGCAGAATACCACCAGCTATAGAGGACTACGAGTCCCAGCAATAGTACATTGTAGCTGGTGGAATTCAACATTGCGCTGTTTAATGTATTCTTGCTGGGATTTGTAGTCCCCTATACAGTGCAATGCCACCAGCTATATAGGAGTACAACAAATCCCAGCAATACATTATACATGAATCTGGCAGCAGCAAGGGTGAGGCGGGTCTGGAAGTGGCAAGCATGATGCGGGAAGGAGGTGCCGCATGTGGAGCGTGGATGCGGGCGGGTCTGGCAGTGGCAAGCGTGAGGCGGGGAGGAGGTGCGGCGCGCGGCGTGTGTGAAGCCGTGAACATAAAGGTCTACTTTTATTGCATAGAGGTCTATTTTCCTTTTATTGTACAGAGGTCTTTTTTTTTTTTACAAAACCACAAATATCTATTGTTATCTTCATTTTTATACACCTACTTTACAATTGCTATTGCTATATGATACATTATGGACTAAGGCTCCTTTCACATGGCTGCCTGACAGTTCCAATCATGCATGGATCACCTACTGATCGTAACAGTTCGGAATGGATCTCACCATTGTGACATCTGTGTCTGTCCATTTTGTGATGGGGAAAAAACTGAACTTACTGGATCCATGTTAGGTCTATTGGGAGTCGGCTGTAAACAGACATGTGTCCGTTTACATCAGATTACCTCTGATGCGTCACGATCAGATCCACCAAAATGGAACTCTGATCCACTTGGTTTTCCAGACCTGGCTGAAGTCAGGAGGTAATCGGATGTAAACAGGTGCATGTCCATTTAGGTCAAGCTGGCCATAGATTAAAATTGGGCTTTGGGTCAAATTCGTCTGAAAAACGGAAAATAGGTGGACCTGATTGGACTGTTAGCCTGACGCATCATTTGTGGTCATTCTTCTAAATGTATTTATAATGTAACAGCGTATTTGTTTTAGTTAATTTAAGCCCATTGAAATTACATCTTTGCCCTTAATATATCTTTTTAGGTTTCATGGAACGCATTCATTTAAAGTAACCCTAGAAACACATTGGCTGTCTTGATAGGACCTTTTATTAATAATTTTTTTTATATCTGGATCAATTTATACAGCTATTATCCTTTCACTCCATATAACTTTATGAGCACAGGCTTTTTAGACCTACTGCTTTATTTGGCACAAGCTCATTTCATTCCTTAGTGAGCAAGTGAGCAGGTAAAACGTAGATACATGTCTTCTTTATTGCATATTATTGGAACAGAAGGCGCAAAAACAACATTACTTGGATGTCGAATATGCACAGCAAACGAGCATCACATTGAACATCAGTGTATAATTTGCTAAATAGATTGAATGATCACATTAAACCTAACATGTCGTTATGCACGCATACATTGGTATGCTCATTCAATCCTGCAATGCAAGTGTTCCCTCAAAACTACTTTGGGCACCCTCTTGCTCTATCCTTCACTCTCTTACTCTCTTAAATCTTTCCCTCTCTACTGGCATATTTCCTTCCCCTCTAAAGCATGCACTAGTCACCCCAATACACAAAAAACCCTCACTGGACTCTACCAACCTCAATAATTTCCTTACTCCCATTCACCTCTAAACTACTAGAATGCCCTATCTACAACCGCCTGAGTCACCACCTCACTAATAACAACCTTTTGCACCCCTTTCAGTCCGGCTTTCGCCCCCTACACTACACTGAAACCGCCCTCCCAAAACTCACTAATGACTTACTAACAGCTAAAAACATTCGCCACTACTCCTTACTCTTGTTATTAGACCTTTCTGCTGCTTTTGACACTGTTTCCATCTGCCGCTCCACAAAAAACTCCACTCACTTGGCCTACAAGATTCTGTTCTCTCATGGTTCTCCTACTACCTAGCTATGCGCTCCTTTAGGGTCACCTATAAATCGAATTCTTCCTTTCCTCTTTCTGTATGGGTCCCCCAAGGCTCTGTCCTCTTGGACCACTCCTCTTCTCCATCTACACTTCGTCCCTAGGTCAGTTAATAACATCACATGGTTTCCAATACCATCTCTATGCCGATGACACTCAAATATATCTTTCCATTCCACAACTCACCCCCTCAGTGTCCTTGCGTGTCACTAATCTACTAACTGACATATCCGTCTGAATGTTACAACACTTCTTAAAACTCAATCTTTCAAAAACTGAGCTTCAGATATTTCCTCCACCCCGTGCACCTTCCCCCACCATTTCAGGTTGAGATTGATAACGCAACTATCCGTCCCTCGCCTCATGCCAAGGTCCTAGGTGTCATCCTTGAATCTGACCTCACCTTTCTTCCCCACATCCAATCACTATCCAAATCTTGCCGCCTGCACCTTCCTAACATCTCCAAAATACGGACCTTCCTCACCAATGAAACCACAAAATTACTCATCCGCTCCCTTGTTATCTCTCGTCTTGACTATTGCAGCTCCCTCCTCATTGGCCTTCCACTACACAAGCTATCCCCCCTTCAGTCTATCATGAATGCAGATGCTAGATTCATCCACCTGACCAACCGCTCAGTGTCTGCAACCCCCCTCTGTCAATCCCTACACTGGCTTCCAATAACCCAAAGGATAAAATTCTAAATATTAATAATCACTTCCACAACTCTGCCCACAGATATATCTCAAACCTTGTCTCAAAATATCACCCTAACCGTCCACTCCGCTTATCCCAAGACCTCCTGCTTTCCAGCTCCCTTATCAACTCCTCCCATACTCGCCTCCAGGACTTCTCTAGAGTCTCTCCCATCCTCTGGAACTCTTTACCCCAACCTGTCCATCTATCTCCCACCTTGACTGATTTTAGGCGTTCACTAAAGACTCATCTCTCTAAGGAAGCCTATCCCACCTCGAGCTAACTACTGAACCATCACGTTCTCAAACAATTTATCCCCACACAGCTACCTCCTTATTTATCACTTCTCCCTCCCTATTAGATTGTAAGCCGTCACGGGCAGGGCCCTCCTTACCATCTTGTCTTGAATTGTATTGTGATTGTAATGTCTTCCTTTCATTGTAAAGCGCTGCACAAACCGTTGGCGCTATATAAATCCTGTATAATAATAATAATAATAATAATAATACATATTATTTAAATGATTCTAATATACAGAAATCACTAAGGAATTCTTGTATGTTTACCTCCTATTAGCAATAATGATCAACTAATGATCAACTAGCAAATTTGGAACAGTTATCTGGTCTATTTCATCCCTTATGGGAAGAGTGTTATTTGACCTTATTTGCAAATGAGGTCCAAACATAAAGGAAAGAAGTGAATCACAAACAGTGGTGTGAAGTGAGCACAATTATTATTATTATTATTACTACATAGTATTTATATAGCGCCAACAGTTTGCGAAGCGCTTTACAATATAAGGAAGACATTACAGTTACAATACAATTCAAGACAAGATGGTAAGGAGGGCACTGCCCCAGAGGGCTTACAATCTAAAAGAGGAGGGGGGAAATGATACATGAGGTAGCTGTGGGAATGAATTATGTGAGAATGTTAGAGATAAACTGTAGCAAAGTACAATATCTATGGCACTTGGAGGATTTAGACCACAGTGTTATATTAGACAGGACTGCAGAAGCAGTATGGACTTTATTGTTTTGGCATTTTTTTTTGTAGATTTGTATATACATCTTTTACTGACTTATTTAAATGTTATGCAATTGGGTGCTGAAAATATGCAAGCAAGCTCCTCTGTTGGAAAAAGATTTTGGAGCTCTAGTAGACCACAGACTTAGCAATAGCATGCAATGCCAGACTGTAGCTAACAAAGCTAGCAGACTATTATCATGCATACAAAACGGTATTTTTATCTAGAGGCAAATCCATAATTCTGCCACTCTACTTAACACTGGCTGGCCTCATCTTGAGTATGTGATTCAATTTAAACTTGAGAGAGTGCAGAGAAGTACAGCAAAATTAATAAGGGGGCTGGGAGACCTAGGTCCCATTTGTTTTTCAAATCAATTTTTTTTATTGAAGATTTTCCAATTTTACATATAAAAAAAACACAAGGCTCATCAACATAAGGAGTCAACAAGAATACAGTGACATAAAACATCAACAAGAAGAAAAGAAGAGCAAAAAAACCCCCACACAAATCAGTTAAAGTAATAGATCATCCCATATTACCTTTGACAGAGTGTTACAATGCCCCTAATCATGGCATGTGACATACCCTGAACATGTGTCTCATCAAGGTAAGTCATTAAACTATAAAGAGGGCTATACAAGTTTTACAATCAGTATCGCCAATTAAAATTAGGGGTAGCAGAGAATGTCAGGAGTGGACTTAGGTTGTAGTTAGAGAAGAAGTTAGCCGGTTCATCCATCTTTCCCAAATGGGATAGAATTTAGAAACATTGCCCCTATGCTGATAAGTAATTTTTTTCCAATGTTAAAAGTTGGTCCAACTGCTGCGTCCAGGCTACGACCAATGGAACTGTAGAGGACATCCACCTGAGAGCAATAACCTTTCGTGCTCCAAAAAGGGCCCTAGATAGAGCGATAATGGTAAGTTCGTCCCATGAAGAAGAGTCAAATGCCCCAAGGAGACAAGCCAATGGGGAACAGGGGAGCTGGACCATAAATATAGAACAAATAGTATTCACAATACTGATCCAGTATCTCACCAGCTTAGGACAACACCACAGAAGTTGTATAAGAGAGCCAGGCTCAATGCCACACTTAAGGCATTAAGAGTCTGTTCTCACTCCAATTTTATGTAAGAACTCCGGGGTATGATAAGTTCTATGTAAAATTAAAAGCTGAGCCAGCCTATGAGAGGAAGACAGATAGGACATACCAACAGAACACAGGGTTGCCTCCCATTCTTCCTCTGTTATCTGCCCTATGTCATCCTCCCAGTCAGACCTACATCTAAGAGAGTATTTTTCCAAAAAGTGAGATAAAACCCTTTGTATGTGGGGAGGAAAATACTTTGTTCAAAAGCTTAACATCAGATATAGTTACACCACCAACCCCAGGGGGAGCAGACAGGGCATGGCGTGATTGAAAACATTGATAAAATTGTGTCTTATGCAGGAGAAATTTAGATTGGAGCTGTTGGAAGCAGCAAAGGGTACCAGAGTCATAAACTTGTGGCAGTGTCTGAATCCCTGCCCTCTGCCAATGAATAAATCCATGTAATTTATGTACTTCAGGCAATTTCCAATTGTTCCAGAGTGGGGTAATGGTGGTATAATCTGAGAGACCAAGCAAATACATAATGCCACCCAGACCTTGGCAATCATTTTAGGTGTAGGGAAAGTGGAGTGGGTTAATAATGTGGTTTCCAATAATGTTAGAGGAGCCTGC
Organism: Nanorana parkeri; assembly: GCF_000935625.1. NCBI lineage: Eukaryota > Metazoa > Chordata > Amphibia > Anura > Dicroglossidae > Nanorana > Nanorana parkeri. The sequence goes on from NW_017306541.1 coordinate 865,088, forward strand.
CTTCCAAACATATGTGAAAAAATTGAGTGTTGACGGGGAGATCATGTAACCGGGACCAACCCGTTAGATAAGGTTTCACCAAACTCCGGCCCTCCAGCTGTGGTGAAACTAAAAATCCCTTGATGCATCTCTCTCCGGAAGTCATGTCTGTGGCTGTGAGAATCTTGAAATGCTTCATGGGACTTGTAGTTCCACCACAGCTGGAGGGCCGGAGTTAGGCTACCCCTGCATTAGATGTTGAAGTTGCTAAGTTAAATAATAGAGCCAGGGGTTTGGAAGAGACAATCCTCCCCGTTCCTTAAGATATTGAAGGGACTTTAACCTGAGGCTGGGTGGCCTACCTCTACAAATAGGATCCCTAAATAAAGAACTAATCCTTCTAGATATTTTTTGTGGGTTCCAACAGAGAGCAAGGACATGGCTGAAGTAAGAGAGGTCTGGGTGCCCGCCAGGAATAGGAGTGTGTCATCAGCATATAGAGCAATATAGAGCAATTTTGTCCTCAAGGCTTCCTCTGATAAACCCCCTAATAGCAGAAGAAGTACGAACCAAGGAGGCCAGAGGTTCAATACCTAAGGCAAAAAGCAGGGGTGAACAGGGACACCCCTGACCAATGCGTCCTTTTGCATTGGGAAAGAGGGGGAGAGAGTGTTGTTCACCTGTAACCGAGCAGAGGGAGCAGCAAAGGGCAAATATATATACTGTATATCTATCTTATTCAGTTCCTGTTATAGGGTGAAAAAGCTCTGTACCTATTTCCCAACTATCCTCCTGAGCTGTTACCTTGTCACGCAGGCTTCTAATGGAGACTAGAAGTGCTGTATTAAAATGCATTCCTGAGGCATGACCCGCAGTTCAGGAAACCTGCCCTGAGAAATACCATGTAGCCTTCATGGTGAGCATGTACAGTATGTAGTGGCTGCAAAGAGGATGTAGGAAAACAGCAGAAATTGAATAAAGGAGGTAAAAAGTTACAAACCATATTTCATTTTATAAAAAATGGTATTGTTTATGACAGGCAATGTTGTACATTTACGGTTTACACCTAACTGCGGCTCATCTACCCTCATCTTCCTGTCAGGAGACACAGGGAAAAGACCCTCATAGACTTCTACTGTGCAGGCACATCCAGCAGTGCGAGGTGTTGGGTGCTGAATGTAAACAAATGTGGGAGTCCCCAGGCACACGATCTCAGTAAGTATGCATCTGTGGAAGCGGAGAGGGACACAGAGAATAATTTCTTTAAAGGAAACCTTTCCTGAGAGAAGCATAAAGGCTGTAATTTCTTCTTCTTACTCTGCAAATACTAGTTTTATGGCTGTCATGTTTATACTCTTCCAATACTTTGTGTCAGTTTAGCTTTAATAGGAAAGCAAATAAGGACATCTGACCTTTGTGATATGCATAATTGCCCCAAGTCATTGACCCAAACATTACTGAATTCACTGAGTCAATGTAATATCCAGGGAATTAGCATCAGCAGGGAGCTATTAGGTCAGCAATGGCTGCCCCCATTTGTCTTTCGGTATAGATTTCATTTAACACAGTTCAATGAATGGGCACATATGCAAGTGTTTAATATTGGGAAAACATCTTCTGTTATATTATAACTATAACCATTATAACTTTTTTTTGGTAAATGAAACAGATTTTAAGTGCACATTTGTGATAAAGCAGCTAGACATGTTCTACTTCTTTCAGTAGTCAGTAGGAATGTGGCACTGTGGGGAAGTAACGGTGCGGAAAAGCTATGCTTTCCACTTGATGCCTATAATGTGTGCAGTGGGAATGAATGCTTGTTTCACTGAGTCCCTTTCAGCTTTCTACCTCAGTCATGACAGCCAAGGTAAATGAAACACTGTGTACATGGTGGGAGCTGACAACCTTATCTCTGCATTACATGGGCTTCCACAAGGTTTATTGATCAGAAGCTACTTCCATCCTGGCAGCTGTTAAGCTAACATGACTAGAGGATTGAGGTATGTAATATCTGTTGCTCAGATATTCAGAGTCAGGATAGTATTCACATCTCTCAGGGTCACTGAAAACACTGATACTATATGATATTCTGTGAAGTCCATGGTTTCAGGGTCATCATTGATTTGTTTTTGTCACTGAGCATAAAAAAAAGTGAGAACGAGCCTTACTAAGGGGATGCTGTGTATACTAGTTGGCAATGCATGTGAAAGATGCTCGGGAATATTGAGTGCAGAGAGGAGCCGTATAGATGCAGCAGGTAGCAGCTAGTGTATATGTCAACACATGGACACTGAATACAGCTATAGAGACCACTCTATTCAGCATCAAAGCTGCAGCTAGAGCATTGGCTTGTTTCCTCTTCTCTGTCATTGCCTAGTTACTTGCAGGCTGAAAGGTTTCTCTCTGTGACTGTAAAGAGGAGGGGGAGAGGAGAAGGGGGAAGTAGCAAAAGAGGAGGAGGAAGATGTGAGGGAGACTGAAGGGACTGTGGATACTACAGCAGTCATATCCTAGCCTGTCTTACCTCTAAAGTATCACTTGCTACTGTCAAAATGGACATTACCTTGAACAGCTCCTTGCCACCTGCTGACATTCTGCTTAACACTACCACAGGAGCTCTAGGTGTTAATGCCACCTTGTCTGCCATACCATGTCCATTTGGTGTCTTGGGGAACATGACCAGGCTGGATGAGAACCAGTCCTTTCTTTGCAATGGACGAGACATTCCCCCTGAGGACAACTCTATCATCGTAGCAATCATCATTGCTGCTCTCTACTCCATGATCTGTGTGGTTGGGCTCTTTGGCAACGTTCTGGTCATGTATGTCATTGTCAGGTAAGCAGATTGATGCCCCCCTCCCTTGGCCATCAGCATGCCTGCCCTCCTTCTCCATCTCAAAACATTTCAGGTACTACTACACCTTACACTCTGAGGAACCTTAAACCTCAGACCCACCACTGTTACCTTCTCATACCTCTCCAATTCATTCACAGTTGTTATTACCAATATTAGACATATGGAGAGTTGAAGAATGAGAAGCCAGAAGTGAATAAAGTAGATGATAGAAGTACAATAAGGGCATGGCGGGGTTAAGTGATCTAAAGTTGATAGAGCCGGTAGGCTAGGGGGTGACGGTGAAAGTGTTAAGTGATAGGAGGGGAATTATTATGAGGCAGTGAGGTGTAAAGGAGTGATATTTGGAAGGAGAAATGAAGCGTTCACAAGAAAGAAGTGTAAGTGAAGGGTTTACTGAAAGAAATGATAAAAGTGAGAAATTCAGGTTAAGTGACTTATAACTGAGAAAGGGTAAAGCTAAAGCAGGCAATGGTTTTGTCAGCTCATTATAATTACATATTCGTAAGCCTCTTAACTCAAGTATGGTGAAGGAATTAATTTGTTTACAGTTTATTATGTACAAAAAAAAGGTCAGACACAAATGTTCATTATTTGCCATTGCATTACCTTTCATCAGATAAGGCATTGTGATTTGAACTAGTATGCCAGGTTGCTGTTTGAGATACTCATACAGCAGACTCCTGTCTCTTCTCTTCACCTCTCTCCATGTAAACTCAGAAATGACTATGTGCTTCTGCTTTGATATTGCTTGCGTGAGGTTGTTCAATAAGCACTGTGCTGGTTGAGGAAAAGGAAATGTACAGAGAGAAGGACTAAATTAATCTCCTGCTGATCACATTACCAATATAAGACAGTGAATTATGGGGACATGACAAGGAGTCTGGAATTGTCTGAGGCTACACTAGTTTTCTTTTTTTCACATCAGATATTATGGTAGTGAAGCAGGGGCATTATACAAAGCAGACCCCCCCCCTCCCTAGCGGAAGAACAGGAGCCAAAGCTTATGATTAATAACCTGCACAACACACTCTCTTCCTCAACCATGTCAGTCATTCTAAGCAAGAATTAAATGCTTCTTTGCAATCCTTAATCTTACTGACTGGTCTGCTTTAATTGTGTTTAAAGGACTGGAAAATGACTTCTTAATGTCTATACTGATCAGAAAAACTGCATACTGTATATGGTAAAACTATATACAATTTCATAAAGTATTAACACCATTGCACGTATGTACAAACCTAGTATTCATTAACAATTTCATTTTATTTAATATGAAATTGTTAAAAAATACCATTGATGTGCAAAAATCTATATACATTCTGATTGGCTGTTTTAGGATACTGTATTGTTCATTGCATTTTGCCCCACTAATATGCCTGTTATTACACAACTCTATATGTCTAACTCATTTTACATATTTTTTATTTTCTTTTATTTAGTATCAAAAAACACAATATTAGGGCCGGTATCCCAAATTTGTGGGGGTTTTTTTTTAATCCCGTAACTCAACCCAAAACAAGCCGACAAGTTGAATAACTTTCCGGTATTTTATATCTCACAGAAACTCCAGTGGAATGGCATCCCCACCAGAATTCTCAGTTCTCCCCACCTGCTGTGGACAATGCCAGGCCAAATGAGGGTGTCTTTCCTTAATATTGAAGACAGATATCTTCTAGAAGTCCAGCTATAATAAAGTGATACCTTTACATATTAAAATTATTGTGGGTAAACCTCCAAGAATCTGGTGATTCATCCCAACAATACCCACCAAAAACTAAAATAGAACTTGTGGGTGGACATATGCTTTAAAATCATGAAACGTAGAACCTCTATCAATTAAGTTCTGCTTGATAACATAAAGTAGTACAAAAATAAACTATATCCACTGCTAATAGCAACCACCTTCTCATCAGTGTTATTTGTCTTAGCACTCTAAACTACAATTGAAGGTTATTAGGTGGGTTGCTCTAAGTAACAGCAGAACATTGCTTGAAATTTGTACATGTTAATGAATTACTTAATACTAATTAACTGATTTCCAAAGCCTGAAAATCATGAAAAGGCCTGTCTGTGTTTATTCCCTTAATCTATTATTAATTAATACATAACATTAATTAATGAATGCTTCTGTGCATATGTGGAAATTGACTAATACTTTATTTATGAATAGAGGCATATTTATGAAAGGTTACAATATATAGATTGTTATTGTGTTCATACAAAATCAATTTTGCAATTTTAAAGTCACTCTATCATTAGGATCACAAACTTTATCTAAAGCAACTTTGTAAAAGAGGGGGACAAATACTTACCTTTCTAAGGGTCCATGTGTTATAACTTGCTCATTCCTCGCTGCTGCAAGTGTTTTGAACACCTGCTCCCCCCCACTATGTGCTGTGTTTCTTCCCACCAACTTGTGGTTCCTCTAGTGAGGTGGGAGCTGGTAGGAGGAACCCAAGTGGATAGTGAGGGGAGCAAGTATTGGACTTATTTAAGAGTACATCAGCTGGGGATCAGCCTAGTGGAAACATTTTAACACACACCTTTCCTGCAGTTTCCTTTTTGGTTCTACCACTGGAAAATTCAATATGGATCCTCTACGTTTACAGGGTGACTGTACTGTTGATGAAGTTAGTTATCCTAATGACAGTCACTTTAAGCAGTTTTGGGCAATTCATGTGCATCGTTTTCCATATTTTTTCACCAATTAAATAATCTGGCAGCAGCTTTTTTTTTTTGTACATGCTTCCAGTGTGTGAAGATTTTCTCAGCTCTTTTTAGGCTGAAATGTTCCCTAATATTTGGCATCACTTGGTGTAATTTTCTTCTTAATGGAATCAGGAACTGCCTGAGAGACATACAGGGTTATTCACAAAAGGGTGAAGAGTTTGGAGGAGGCAGGAGAAATGAACAATCTAGGACAACATAGCTGATTTGGAAAAATCTCCAATTCAGCTCACTTTCCAGTTCAGCTATGTTGCCCGAGATTGTTCACTTCTCCTGCCTTCTCCAAACTCTTCACCCTTTTGTTAATAACCCTGATAGTTTTTTCCCATTTTTTTTAGGTTCAGTTGTTTGATTTGATTTTTTTTTCTTGATATTTTTTTAACCAATCTAATTTTTAATATGTTTATATTCTGTGCATTCAAATTTTATAAAATAGATTAAGAACAAAAATAGAAACATCAGACCACATTTGTGTAATTAAAGGAAGTAATTTTATTACAATAGGCCCCCTTTTTATTAGAAAATAACAATTACACAAAAAAAGAAAATAAACATATTTTGACTACAACAGGAGAACAGGAAAGCAGAGCTTTAGAGTTACATTTAGCACCATGGATGTGTAAAGACTGCCATCTATAGGGCATTGGATTTCCAAATGTAATTGGCAGCAGAGCAGTAAACAGCAGGAACAACAAATAACATACATTTGTAGTATAAGAAATGAGCAAACATACAGTAGCTGCTTTCTATACTTGGATCATTGTTCTTCAAAACAGAGAGCTATAAGAAAAACAGGGGCTTTTATATTCCCAAATAACATCTGAATCAGGAGATAATATTCCCACATGGTGCTTATCCTTATGCTTCAATTTTGTGGAGTAATCTATTCTTTATTAGAAGCATGATATTGTTAGATTACATAGCGCACTCTGTTTTTCTTGTAATCCATACGTTTAACAGCTCTTAAACTGTCCATTGAACCTTTCCTTTAGAATTGTTTCCGGATCGCAGATAAATGATTAACTATATGCATGAATGAAACAGAAGTATCTAAATGGATAAATGTATGCCAGAATCTATTTAAACTACCTATTTATCAAGTTGATTCCTGTTTTGCCTTAAACGTCACTACGGTCTTTGTCTATGGCCCAACATTGATAGCTACTCTATCGTTTTCTCTAAAAGTGATCATTTAACTTTTATTAATTGATATGCATAGAGGCTCAACACATTATCACTGTCCCTCATAGAGCCTAATCCCTCTGTCCCTCCTTTCTCTTTAATTGCCCCTCTTTTTTGTTTGATGTATAGACCTCTATAAAAATGCACAAAAACGACCAAAAGTCTTATTCTACACCAAACCTTTCATCAAACATGTATATTATTGTATTTGTTACTTTAAAAAGCCAGCATTAAAGAGAAATAGTGGTGAAAAAGCCCTTGTGGGTTTATCCAACCATTTTTTATATTACCTGTAAAGGTGAACTCTGGGGTAGATATAATATACAAATTAACAAAGCTGTGCAATAATTATAACATAAAGTATAAATAAAGCTGGACATACACGTTTAGAGGGTTATTCACAGATGAGGCAAAGGATCCAGGCATAGCTTCGGCCGCCTGAGCCGTTCGGTTTAGTCGAACCGAAGGGCTGCTGTAAGGGCTATTCACCATAGCCTGAACAGCAGCCGAGCGGCTCCGCTGAGCCAAATTCATAGGCTTCGGCTTGGCTGAGCCCTAGTGACACCTGAAGCGTGGAGAAAGGTCGGTCAAAGGGCCGACCGTTCTCCACTCAAATGACAGCTGGGAGGAGCCAGTCGGGATCTCACGGCCCGCTCTGCCCAGTTGTAATGACAGATAAGCGCATCTCCAAATGACCTGGGTATGCTGATCTGTCATTAAACAACTACAACTGTGCCCAGTTATTTTTGTTTTGCCCAGGATAGAAGACTCTGGTAGGTGCTGGCCAATAGTAAACAGTTGTCACCGCTAGCTTTGCCCAATTGTTTATATTTTGCCAGCATCTGTCAGACTCTGCATTATGTGGCGGGAGTTCATCGCATGCGGTCAGGTCGGCGTGCGTCCTTTTTTTTACATTATTTTTTTTATTTTGCCATGTCGTTGTCTTCATGGACAATGCTAGACGTCATGATCGACTCTGGATTACATCAGTGGATCCATTTTTTTGGGGGGGGGATTAAATAAAATACTTTTTTTTAATTAAAGGATTTTATTCTAAAGTCTAATGTCTTTGTTAAACTTTTGGTTTAACCCTTTAGTGAATGGGTAGGGGTATAAGTACCCCTTACTCATTCACAACGGGGGGAGCGCACCAAGGTGCCACTTTATCAAAGGGGTACACCAAAGTGAATTAGCCCCCCTGCCCACAAACCCACAACCAATGGACAGCCATTGTGACCATTACCTCATGCATGCTTGAAGTCTTTTTTGTTAGGAATTGTCTCACCACCTAAACCACATCAGAAGTGAGTAATTCCTTCTTTTTCTTTTCTTTGATACTGAGTATTTGCTTGCCTAACACAGCGCTTGTGTCCAATATCAGTGACTCTTTGTGACCATCACTAACGGTCACTAGATTCTCATCTACATCAATCAACACAGGGCGATATCAGGGAGGACTTGTTTGTCATTTTAATTGATTTTAGATGTTCTTTGTCAGTAGGTGTATTTATATGTTTTTCTACTTTTATTATTAATTCTCATTAAAATTTTGTTACATTATCATTACCTGTTTGATTATTATAGACAGCTCCTATTTTGGGATTCCGTATTTTCGGGGAACTTTGCTTATTATAGATTGACGCTGGAACCCAGGAGTTTTTTGTCCACTTTATTGTTATTTGAGGCGCTTCTCCTTTCCCCATTTGTTATTAAATGCAATTGTCACAGGCATGATAAACACTGTGTGCATTTCTGCAGATTAGGGTTGAATTACTAAAGTACATTTTTACTTAGCTCACCAAAGCTTCAACTAACTAATATTGTCATTTTAGATAAACTGCTTATGTTAGAAAGACTGTCCATGTTAAGGGCACTGCCATGTGTGAGAGACTGCCTTGTTAGGGGCACATATGTTTAACTGACATCCATTGCTATGTTAGAAACACTGCCAAGTTAGAGAGGCTGTCCGTATCATATGTCTTGCCTGAGGAAGGGAATCCTGTGTGACCCTGAAACTTTGCACTTGTGTGATGTGTCGTATTGAAGTCAATAAAGACACGTCCTATCTGTAATTGGAGTGTTCTATTCATATCATGCCCATATTAAAGACACTGCCATTTTCAAGTGACCTTTAGCGTTATCTGTAGACTAGTGTCATGATAGATAGGCAGGCGCTGACCAGAATAATTGTGTCACTTATTTTTATGGCTTACTGTGTTTCCCGGTATAGAAGCATGAATCTCCAGCTGCCATTATTGGCTTCTCTTACCTTTTATAATCAAAGACTAAACATTTTTTGTTCGCACAATGCAAGATCACAAATGCTGTTATAGGATAACAGAGTGGTAAAACATAGAACTAAAGATTTTGCATCCTAAAATATCTTTGATGTATCTTTACATTTTAAACAGCAACTGCAGGCAGGGAGATAGGAGGCTTATTCCACTGGAATGCATGCATTAATATTTGTTGGTACATTGATGTGCATCTCAGGTGTGCTGTATTGCATTTTAAAGGAAACCTGTACTGAGAGAAATATGTAGGCTATAATTGCTGAACTATTATCTTCATTAGGGAGGCACCGGTATCGAGTACGAGTACCAATATTTTATTTTCTGTACTCGCCGATACCAAATACCGATACTGGAAGTCACATTAAGGAAGCTGGGTGGGGTGTAATGACTCACTACTAGGGATAGTCCGCCCGTTGGATTCGAACATGAGTTTGAATTGAACATCGGTCGTTCGAGCCGAACTTTATGGGATGTTCGTGGTCTGTTCGACCTCACAACGTCCCATACTGCAAAGAGCCCTCCGAAGCTCTAATTGGTTAAAGACTTGCACCTGAACACAGGTCAGGTGCAAGACTTTGCCCAATCAGGGCTCAGTACTCATTTGGAGCCATGATTGGGCAAAGTCATGATCACTCTGCCCAATCATGTTTCGCCTATCAGATGCCGGCAAACTACACAATTGGGCGGAGCTAGCTGTCACTGCTAGCTGCGCCCAATTGTTTATGTTTTGCCGCCATCTGTCAAAATGCCATTATGCGGCTGGAGTTGGCGGGGAGAGGGCGGGGAGAGGATGGGGCGGCGTCCGGCGTTTTTTTTTCTCATTATTATTATTTCTATTTATTTTTTTTATTTCGTTGGTGTCATGGACAATGCTGGACGCCGTGATTGACCATGGATTATGTCGGTGGATCCATTTTTTGGGTTTGTTTTTTTCAATAAAAGACTTGTCAAAAACATGTCTTTTGTTTTTTTTTCAATTAAAGGATTTTTTCAAAAGTCTGGACTTTTTAATAACTATTTTATTTAACCCTTTAGTTTATGGGTAGGGGTACAAGTACCCCTTACTTATTCACAAGTGTGGGGCGTGGCATCTAGTTGCCCCTTAAATAAAGGGGTACACCTATGCAAATAAGCCCCCTTGCCCGCAGACCCACACAACCAACGGGTCAGGGTTGTGGGGACGAGGTCCTTGTACCCATCGACACGGAGGGAGGGGGGGTGATCGCTAGTCCCCCCCTTTCCGGCCCTGCCAGGCCTAAGCTCGGATCAAGTGTCTGGTATGGAATTTTATGGGGGGACCCCACGTTTCCCCCCCCCCATTTTTTGGGGTGGGGTTCCTCCTTAAAATTCCTACTAGACCTTAAGGGCCTGGTATGACTTTTAGCGGGAACCCCACACCCTTTTTTGTTTGTTTTTTTTTACATGGGGTCCCTCCTCACTATTCCTACCAGACCTTAAGGGTCTGGTATTATGCTTTTTGTAAAAAAAAAAAAAAAAGGTCCCTCCTAACATTCCTACCAGACCAAAAGGGTCTGGTATTGTTTGGGAGGGGGAATTGCACATGTTAAGAGTAAAAAAAGCAAATGTCATTTTTTTTTTTTTTTAGAAATGTCAGTTTTGCCGGCAGGTTAAGGGGATCCCCTCAGGCACGGTATTTGAAGGAATTTTTAATTTTCATTCTTACCCTTTAAGTGATGTTAAAATCACTGCTCCTTTAAAAATGTTTTTTTTGTTTGTTTTTTTTCATTGATTCCTGTCCCCCAGGGCACTACCAGGAACCCCATACACCTTTTATGGCCAATAACTTGCATATAAGCCCTCTTAAAGGGGACAATCCTTTTCAAAAGTTCAAACCCCATTGAGTTGCATTAGGTTCCAGTTCGTATTCGAACTTTTTGGCTGTTCGAATACGAACCGAACATGGGGGTGCTCGGCCCATCACTACTCGCCACCTGGCTTCCTGATTAGCCAAGAAGCTATCTCCATGCTCCCTCGTCACCAGTAGTCATGGGCTCGATGTTTGAGTCGAACAACAGTTTTTGTGTGTGTCAGTGGCGTCACTGGCGTTTCTCTTGCGTCACCGGTGTTCCCATTTTTTTTATTATTTTTAAATTTTTTTATTTAATTTTATTTTTTTTACTTTTTTTTTCAGCAGCAGGTTCTTTTTCTGCCTCATTGCTGTTCCCCCTTCTGTGTCGCAGGTGTTCCTGTTTTTTTTTTCTTTTTTAATTCCTTTTTTATAATAAGTCATTGTACAACAGTTTACAGTGCACCAAGCACCACATTCAATAAAGTATTGCACCCAAGCACCAATTTCCCATTCCACATTCTCTAATAAAATGTTATCATAAGCCCTGCATCATGTATGAAAGGCCAACAAGGAGACAGGTGTGTGACAGGTCAATATAATTTTAATTTTTAGAGCATGGTCCAATCCTGCACTCGTCAAGAATAACTGAAGGGTTACGGTGTGAAAGCATCGCCAAATCTAGTGGCCCAATTTTAGAGCACCTATTGTAACTTTCATCTAACATCCCACGATTGTACGATTATTGTAAGGTGTGTGGAAGCCGTGCGACCTCTACTACTGTAAGGTCGCACAACTTTTATCTTAGGAACATGTTCGAAAACCCGCCAAGCATCGTACAATGTTCGGCAGGTGTGTAGCATGTTGGTAAGGTAAAAGCCGGATGGGCCGGTGTGCGCAAGCGCACACTGCCCTTTCAGCATTGCGGTCATGGGAATGCCGCCCCTCAGGGGGGGCGCGGCTTGCAATCATCGCAAGTACGATCTGCTTGTCCAAGATAGGCAGATCGTACGTTTTTTTTAATTACCTTAAAACCATCGCAAGACAAAAGTCTTGCGATGGTTGTATGGTGTGTGCCAAGCCTTACATTGAGTTCTAAGTTTGAGTTAGAACTTTTTCCATGCTTGAAAGTTTGAGTTAGAATTGAATTCAGGTGTGTTCAGCCCATCACTAGTCACAAGGTGACGAGGAAGCATGGCCAATCAGGAATTCGGGGGCGGGTAATGACTTGCCGCCCGGCTTCTTGATTGGCCAGCTTTCTGACCAATCAGAAAGCCGAGCGATGAGTCATTACATGCCGCCCAGCATCCTGATTGGCCAGGAAGCCGTCTCCATGCTCTCTCATCACCAGGTGACGAGGGAGCATGGAGCTGGCTTTCTGGCTGATCAGGAGGCCAGGGGCGGATAATGACTCGCCACCCGGCTTTCTGATTGGCCATCTTCTCGAGTCATTACATATACCCCAGCTTGCCGATTGGCGGGAAAGCCAACTCCATGCTCCCTGGTGATGAGGGAGCAGGGAGCCAGCTTCCTGGTACCAGACGTTCTGGTATCGGGATAAGTATCAGGAGGACTAGTATCGGTATTGGTGCATCCCTAACTTTCATAACGCTAGTTGTCTGGTTGTTATGCTGATCTGACGTTTTCAGTTGTTTTTGGAGTCACTAACTAAGAACAAGTATGCGCATCAGGAGTCCTGATTTTAATTAAACTTCTCTGGCTGCATACTTGTTCCAAGGAAATTAATTATAAATAGCAGCACCCATAATCTCTTAATACAGGATTCCTTTAGGAATCCTACTTCAATTGACTTTTATGCCAGAATTCAAGTCAACATACAGCATGCAGAAACTTTTTTCAACCTACTTTACTGCAGTGGTGGAAAAAAGCCATACTGACAAAAAAGGGATTTTCTCACTTTTATGCATTTTACCTGCCCCGAAAAATACAATGAAACGTATAACAAGCTCTCTCAGGCTTTTCTGTCGCCTCCTGCCACACCGTTCTACACTGCCTTACTTATCCAGAGAAGTATAAGGAGAGTAAAATGTACTCTTCCAGGATTCAGAGCCGGTGTACGGCACTGCAGTTGTCTGCTGCTTGCTCAGCTTACAGACTCCCTGCACAGAGCAGTGACTGTCAGTCACTGCTCCACATAGGGATTCCTCCCTCCCCTCTCTCTATTTCTCCAGTGCTTATTAGAGGGACAGACAGGGGAGGGGGTGGGCACAGCTGGCTCTGGCTCTAGAGAGGCTGAGTCAGCTGTCAATCAGGTAGCTGGGTTGATCTTGACAATATTACTGTGATCCTTCCTGGCTGCAGCGCAGCTCTGCGCTGTCAGCATGTAGTGTGCAGTAGATGCTGACTTTGAGTTACTGGAGTACATTAGTAAATGTCCTCCTTTGACCCAAAAGTTTGGCTTCAGTTCTCTTACACTGAATGAGGGATTGGAAAAAATATTAATACAGCCAAATGTTGTTTTTTGGCTATAAAGGGATATAATGAGTGCCCCTGCATTATATCCCTTTCATAAAGAAAGATTGACAACTTAGGGGTCCATTCACTAAGCTGCCGTAGGCAGCCGAGTGAAGGACCGACCTGAAACGAAGTGAGCCAAACGCTGTTCGGCTATTCACTTCAGGCTGGTACGGCTGATTTCAGCCGTAAATCGGCTGAAATCAGCTGTACATCGGGTGGGTTTGCTTGGAATCGGGTCGGCATGTTCGGCCGACACGAAGTGCAGAGGGAGTTCGACTCAGCTGATCCAACATCTGGATCGGCTAAGTCGAACCTCCGGCAGGCTACTCGCTACTGTTCGGTCTACTCTTATAGATCCCGAACAGCAGTGAGTGAATAGCCGAATGCCGCTGAGCAGCCAGGCTCCACCCAGCTGTCGGAAGCAGGCTTCAGTCGAGCCGAAGCATATGCTTTCGGCTCGGCTGAGCTGCCCGGCCGACTTCGGGAGCTGTAGGGCTATAGTGAATAGCCCGTATAGCAGCCCTTCGGTTCCACTGAACCGATGGGGTCCTGGGGCCGAAGCTAGCCGAAGGATCGGCCAAAGCTACGGCTAGATCCTTCGGCTGCTTTGTGAATAGACCCCTTAGTGTTAATAACCACCATGTCCATTCCTAAAATGATACAAGGTGAAATATGTATTTATAAACACCAAGGGAAAATTACATTGCTATGTCTACATACGAAAACATTACAATTTTCTAGTTCTGAAACTAGGAGCAGTTTAAATATAAATGTAGCTTTTCAATTTTGGAGGAACTATATATGTGGAGTATTTATTATGATTCAGGATAATAATCAGCGTTCAGTCAGCAGAAAGTCATTCACTGTATTTGTAAAGAACACATTTGCTGGGTCAATAACATTTGCTGGGATAGAACATTTTTGTTACTACTATCTGCTATTTACTCTATTCATAGCCCAATGAATGTCACACTCACTGTCCATTCAATGAATATAACTATTAAATGAATGTACAATGACAATGCAATGACTTAATGTCCATACTTCCGAAGCTTTATATTTCTCTTACTTTTAAGTTCAGCACCTTAAAATGTTTTTTTTCTTTATTTAAAACTAACACCAACACTAACGACACAGCACACAGGCCTTAAATTAGAAAGCTGTGAGCATGCTACCACCTGGTATAATAAATCACATCTGAGCAATTCATCCTCAAAGTTTACAGCAGAAGCACTGCATTTGCTCAAACTGTTCTCTGAACAGCTAAGCTCACCCTGATCCCCCCTCTTAGCAATGACTCGGCAGCCTTTCCATCATTCTAAACTATAATGTTAACACAGAGCAGGTGCACTAGGATGGGGGAGCAGGGTTTGCTGAACTACTGCAAGATAATAATAATAATAATGTTTTTGCTGTGAACCTTGAGGATGCTTTGATCCACAATACCTGCAGCTACAGAGGTTAGTGAGGGTTTGTTTTAATGTTAATTTACTGCTTGTTATGAGTATCCAAACACTTGAATGTCCATAGCCTGGCTGAAACTTTTTTGCAGCAGTGATTAAATGATTTCGCCAGGAGCTATGAGAGATTTCAAAGAAAGATCATGAAGATTTTGAAAAGGATGTATTAAAATGGATATCGAAGTCTCAGTCCACACATGCAGTATGTTCATTACCATGTGTCATTCACTTTTCTATTATTATAAAAAAAAATAGCCTTTGCATGGATCAGATGGTTTTACCATAGGAAAATTTTCTTAGATATTTTGACTGTGAAAGTCAAATCACAAAGATTATCATTATTCACTGTGAAATTTTGCTTCTTAGCTCTCTCTCCTTGTGCAGAGTGAATGTGTATCCGCCCCCTTCAATTGCTGCAGACAGGCTCTAATAGGTGGACCTGCTGGGTCTCTCCCACAGCTCTGCTTTCTGCCCAAACTATGTGCATCAATGATGATGCCACTGCTACTTTTATATGGCAATCAATGGGTTTTCAAAGGCATTTGGTGCATACAAGGTGGATTTATATCCTTTGTGGCTATTGAGGAATATATTTAGTTACTGTGCCTGGAGTGTAGCTTTAAGCATTAAAATCATAGCTTCTAATCAGACAGAATCTATAGAGAGGCCTAAGCTTAATGATGGTTGTACATGAATGCAGCCATGAATACACATGGCCCTATAATGTATTGTGCAAAAAGGGAACATCTGTGTGATACCTCTCTAGTAACATACATGCAAATGATTTGCTATTTATTTAGCCCATTAGTGAATTTGCCATACAACGTTATGCAAATAATGAAGTATCAGTTCAACTATGAAACAAAAGACAAGTTTTTCTCAACTTGGTGACATTTAATCTATACAATGAAAATCATAGTTCGCATGTATCCATTAGATAGACCTAACATAATTCTTCATCAAAACCAAAACAATGTTCTGTCCTTTTTTGTTTAATCATAAGGCAGATCTGCATAAAACACATGCAAATAGTTTTTGCAATCATTTTAGTTCTGTAATACTTAATAGCAAGTATAATGGATTTTTTAACCACAATTTGTCTCAACATAACTGTGCATGTTACACTTTTATCTGTAAAAAATAAGTCAAGGCCACTGGAATTTTTCCCCCCGAACACAGTCCAAGATAAAGTAATTCTGAATTGAGAAAGCTGGTTGGAGGACCAGTGAAACATCTTCGAGAAAAATACAGCGAGTCCAGTTGCCTTGACTTATTTTTTACAGATATACCATGACCTGGATGAATGAGAACCTTCACAGACATGTTACACTTTTGTTATTCTAGGCCCCCAAATTCATCATTCTCTTACTGAAAGGAGAATGAAGGGTTACAATGGTATAATCTGCATGTCTAGGTAACAGGTTGTATTAAAGTAAAATTACTGAGAAATAAATATTCCTTATAAACAAACAAAATGAGTAGTATTATTATTATTAATGGCAGTTATACTAATGCATGTAGAATATATATGTTTCATTTTAAATCAGCTTTCCTTAGCCTGAAAGTGTTATGTTTCTGTATTTTGGTTTTGGGTACAGCAGCAAGGTTGGAACTTCTGTCCAGATTTCCTAACTTTATCTAACACTTGAGCAAAATGCGCTGTAGTGATTGTACATCTGTGGGATATATTATGATGGCTTTGGGGACAGTTTTGCTAAAGAAGAGTTTTGACATATCAGTCATTATGGTCTTATACATAAATGTGTTTTTACTAAGAGTTAAAGTTACTGTTACATAGAATCAAGCTTTCATGCTAAATATATGTTTGGTTGGTAGTGGAGAAATAATTACATTTCCTAATTGGTACAAAATGAAAATAATAATTTTGACCCATTCACACCTATGGGTTTCAGTAATGCATGCACCATACAGTGGGTTAATAGGTTCTGTTGCTATTAATTTTCAATGCCACCTCAACACACTAGAAGAATGCACCTCTGTTGCTGAGCACCACAAAACATGGTAAAGCACTAAGATGCATAGTGGTGTGCTGCACTGGAAACAATGAAGTATGTATATTGTTAGGTACATGGTAGTTTGGTAGGATATTTAAATGAATGGGCTGCCTTTAAGCAACACACATTGTTGCACCACAACGTACTGGACAGTCAGTGAGAATACACTGATATCTTGGGTAGAGGGGAGCAAATGATGGAGCTGGGATATTCTTCTCCCACTCACTGTACTGGCTGTACAATAAGATGCAAACTTGGTCAGCAACTAAGCAAGGAAGCCTACTGTGAGGTACTATACATTTGTCACTTGCAGCTGTTTGCATTTTGCTTTAGTTCCGGCACGCATTTATATTAACAGTTTAAACAAATTTAGAATACAATGCTGGAATTATCACCAGTGCTGTGTTTTAATTGCTTAACTGTCTTTTTTGTCTCGCACATGTCAATGTGAATACAAGTAAGGAAGAGTTAAAATATAGGGCACAACAAGTCTGAAGCAATTACTGTGATCTCAAACTGCTCTCAGATGCATTTAATTTTTCCTGAAAGTACCTGAAAGCACTCTGCATGTCTTTATTTTTGTAGCAATGTTCATATAATTACAAATGCTTGCTGACCTTGTCATGTTTATGGCATTTGGCCTTAAAGTGCACCTTGCATTAAAAGGCCAAGTCCGCTTAGTACATCATGCCTCCCCCGCAATCTCAAATCACTGCATCAAAGTGGAAAAAAATATTAGAAGTGGAAAACAAAATTAGAAAATATACTCACTTTACCTTCGGTTCCTGTACTGGATAATGTCACAATTTGTCGGGCAAACTGCTGGTGAATACTCACTATCCTAACATAGGATCTTACTGGAAGAGTTTTGACTTCACACTTGCCTATGGACAATGGGCGAATGCTGGGGTAAGTATAATAATGGTGACTATTGAACAATAGCATGCAATGCCAGGCTGCAGCTAACAAGGCTAACAGAGTACTGTCATGCTTAAAAAAGGGAATGTATTCTAGAGACAAAGCAATAATATTGCCACTTTATAGATCACTGGTTCAGCCTCATCTTGAGTATGCGGTTCAATTTTGATGACCAATCCACAGAAAGGATGTCCTTGAGCTTGAGAGAGTCCAGAGAAGGGCAACAAAACTATTTAAGGGTCTGGAGGACCAAAGCTATGAGACAAGGTTGCTGAAGTTAAACTTGTTCACACAGGAAGTGAGGCAATTTAGAGGGGACATGATTGTGATGTACAAAATGTTTAATGGTGATACCAACATCAGCAATACATTTTTTACTGTAAAAAACCCTAAAAAAAGACTAGAGGCCACCACCTAGAATTGGTAGAGAAAAGATTTACCCACAAAGGGCATAGGGGCTTCTTTTCACTTAGAGCGGTTACATTTTGAAACTCTCTTCCACAAGCTGTTGTATCAGCAGAGAGTATTGAATCATTCAAAAGTAATTTAGATACCTTCCTCAGAGACCATAACTGTATAGTCTTTAATTTTTATGTCTAACTGTCTAACTATGTTTAATTGCTGGGTTAGTCAGGCCAACTAATTTAATCTAAAGTTTATAGGGGGGGATCTTGTTGTTAAATTCTGGAAATTTGTAGGGCTATTATGCAGAGAATTGTATAGTCAAAGGGCAGGAACTGGGCACTGGCACAAGGACAGGAACCAACATTTAAAAATAAATAAATAAATTAGAAACAAAAACAATATATCTTTCTACACAGAATTACACCTCCACCACATACTGGAAATATAATAGAAAGAGAGCTGGGTTATCCATTCCTTTGAATTATTTGCTCTAGTGACTCAACTGACCAGGGCAAAAGCCACCACATTATAAGTTGTTCCTTATTTCTGGTGTGAACCTGTAAGGCTGCCGGTGAACACATGGTAGCAGTGGACTGATTTTGGAATTTTGATTTATCAGTTAACCAGGTATATAGTTATGTAATATGTTTACATATAGTTTCATACGTACCGGTATATTTAAGGAACAAATGTGACACACCACTGAGGCAGAGCTTGAAAGGGGCATTTAGGACATTTAGGATAATTTCTTTTCATGTGATGATTTGCATCACAATTACATCCTCAACTGAACCATCCACTAGAGTACTAATATATATTTACTGTGTGTATATCATATCATGCCTTAAAAATGTAGACTTATAATATATATACTGTACGTCATAATGACAAACCTGCATTTTATAATACCAAATGTTAATTTTATAATACCAAATGTTTCCAAGCAGTAAGATAGTAGAACTATAACTTTACAATTATCTATTTTATCTGGCATTCACAGTCATATTTACACTATCTGCTTCATTGCCTCTCTTCAGGAGAATGTCATATGTTTATTATTTGCTATGGTTTGTTTGACTTTCAGGGTGAATTGAGCAGTTTATTATCATCACTTACTGTTTATGAAAAGTAATCCAAGAAGAAATGAAGGATCAGGTTGTAGCAAGCCAAGTATATAATTAAATAACATATTAATACTTTTAAATAATAATACTAATAATAATAACAATAATAATAATAATATTAATAACATAACATATACCGCAGTTAATTTTAAAATGCAGTTTTCATTATTCCCATGCATATCTTTATCAATATAAAGCTGTATCTATCTATCTAGTGAGAGAAAAATAGAGAGAGAGAGACTGTACATATATGTGTATAGGTTATTATTTGGAAAATTTGGGTTTTTAAATGTTGCCAGCATGTTAATTGATTTCTATTCTTCTTTTAGTGTAAATTGAAAATATAAGAGACATTTAAAAAGCAATTATTCCACAAAAAAATCTTCCAGCTTGTAAATAAATGGAATTTCTCTGTACACTGGTTTCTCTGTACACTAAAATAAGGTGTACCACATAATTATTTTATGGTTAGTTGGCTAGTAACAAACACTTTTTGTATCTCTTCCATCATTATCCCTGGAGTGTTCCAGCATTAACAGTAAGTAGTGTCTGCTGAGATAGCGTGTTTCAAATGTTTGCCTCCTTATGAAGATAAATGTGTGTCAATAATCTGCAAATTATTAGACACCCAGAGTAGTGTTCTTTGATGTTATTTGTTAGCTGTATTGCTGCTAAAGATACAATATACTATATGTATCCATTACTACTACTGCATTTTAAAATCTGGAAATCTGAAAATTCAGGAAAATACCTACAAATACAGCATATGTAGCAAAGAATGTATAGTTCTGTTCATAAATCTCTGACAGCACAGTCAGTAGGGTAACATCACTATCTCTGTTCTAGGAATGCAATGGTGTCACTTTCCACCAACAGTCTGCTGACCAGACAATGGAGGAGCAGCAATGCCCTCACAAGTCATCTGCTCTTGGTCCCTGTCATCATGCACACGGTAGAGCCTGATTAGCTCATAATGCCCCCATCCCTCTCCTAGCCTTAGTACTACTTTTGGGGGAGTGGCAGGCAGCTCATATCAAGACAGAATCATATACTAATGCTAGCTGTATGTAAGAACTCAAGGACTAACTCGCTTTGGCCATAGAGCTGAAAGTGTACAAAGTGAAATGGCTGATGGAATAACTTTAGCCTAACTGTAAATGCTAGTCATGTAAAGTTTAACACATGTTCATGCACATCCAATATAGCTAGCTAGCTAGCATAGTAGCATCAGTAAAGTCATACTGAATGTAGCCATAGTTGTAGACATTTTAAACTAACAGGGTAATTCACAAAAGGGTGAAGAGTTTGGAGAACGCAGGAGAAGTGAATAATCTAGGACAACATAGCTGAATTGGAAAGTGAGCTGAATTGGAGAATTTTTCCAAATCAGCTATTTTGGCCTATGTACAAATTTGTATACCTATATACACACATTATTACCCTCCCTTAATAAAAAAAAGTTGACTGCTACAGTAGATGTATTTACTTTTTTGAAACATATATTTTTGGTAAATATCAGATTCTTTGTATTAGAAGCATGCTATGCCTTTGCCAGTTCAAATCAGGAATACATTGCAATGGCAGAATATTTGGGAGAACTCAGATGAAACCCATTTCCCTGTAGTGTCGGTACAAAGCATTCGAGTAATAGCTTTTTTTAATTTATTGCACAATCCAGATGTAGCAAATATTTTGGCACTGTCTGTGCATATTCACATACTGAATTAAACACTTCAGAAAGTGCAGACTTTGTGTGAATTTTTTTTTTTTAAAACAATAGCAAGAACGGCTGATAAGCTATTTTGCAAATGTGAAGTACAAATAATGAAAGCGTCTGAAAAGTCTAGCAATGCAAAAACAATAAAACTGAGATGTAAGCTCTATTTAGAAAATTAAAAAAATGACTTTTAGTTAAGTAAAATAAAAAGCAGAACTTTTTTTATTAAGCTTCTTGTTTTACTACAAACAAAAAGATGTTCAGAAACAATAAACTAGAAATAGGTTAGCTGCTTACACCTAGAATGGATTGCTCAATGTTCAGTGACCAGTGAGGAATGGAACATTCCATCATATTTTTTAAAGAAAACCTGCTGCTGACTTCTCCTTTTTAAAATACTAGGTGCCTGACTCACTGTCCTGCTTCAGTACTCTGAACAGCTACCCTGAAATAAGTATACAAATAAGGATTTATAACTGTCCTTCCACTTCTCTCCCCACTTGTTCCAGGTCAATGACTCTGAAAATAATGACCTCATGGGGTAGGCAATAGAGCCAGGCAATAAATCACAGCTGTACTTTAAAAGTCTGGAGCATTCTATTGGATAAAGCTCTGGTTCTTACCTTCCACTGTGGCAGTAACCTGTCTGGATTGGTAATATATTAGGAAATATATAGATTTGTCCTTTGAGACCATACTGCGCAGCATGAAGACAATTGTTGAGAGGCTGGGTAAAGTGGAAAAATTGTAGCACACGCATAACATACTTTAGCCTTATGTATGACAATTTATGCATAGGGAAACTATTACATTTACAAAACATTTACCTAAATTACAAATACCCTTTAACAATGAAAGGGCTACACTTTCAATGAAATGTTACTAATGTACTACAGGTAAGAGTCATAAACAAAAGAGGGTCAATTTGGACCATTATTTATAGCCCAATGGAACAATGTTTTTGCTGGTATTATTGACTTGATGACATATTCCTCAGTATGTTGCTAAAACACTATAATTTTACTATAGTTGACAAATCACAAGATATTTGCCTGATCAGTAATCCAAGCCTATCGGTTTATTAGAAATAGAGCCTGCTGATGGTGTAGAGCGCTGGGAAGCTTTATTTAGATAAATGCACTACAGAAGGGGTGTCCCTAGCCTTTTTTCCACCTGAGGCAGTAGGGGGTGCTTGTGGTTCCCTCTAACAGGGGTGGGGGTGGGAGGGTTTGCAGGTGGGCAGCAAATGTGGCTGTGTGGTGATCCGTCACTGACCAGTGACATCACAGGTTGTCAGGAGCTGAGAAGAATGCCAGTCAAAGCATCGCGCTTAGCTCCTGGCAACCAGCAACATCACTGCTTTCAGGAGCTGAGCAGGAAACTGCATCCCAGGTTGCTTCGAGCTGGGCAGGAAGATGTGTATTGTCCTTACACATCTCTCTGCCTGGCGCCTAGCAACCTGGGATGCTCTGGCCAGAAAGGGGGCAGCATGTTTTGCTCTACAGCACTTTATGTCTAAGCATCATGGCGCAAGCCACATCAAGGCTTTGTTACTGCTATAATGTGTTGAACTAAATAAAGCTTCCCAGTGCTTTACACTGTCATCGGACCCTAACACATTCCGTTTTTGCTTTTTTTCAAAGAGTTTAGAAGCAATCACATGGCTGAATTATGTTTGCTGTCCCACAGGGGAGGGTCAGAACTAGCCCTTATGTCATCTTGGAATTCAAAGAAAACTATATCTCCAAACAACTTTTTCTACTGTAGTAGATGTCAATTAATAGCAAAGAGGTCAGTTTCAGATATGACAAAGCTGAGATTGGCAAGGCAATTGATTTACAGTGACAATTTGATGAGACAAGCAACCAGGGTGCCAGAGCAGTTTTTATTACAGAAAGGATGCTAAGGATGTATGGGTGACAATGTATTTTGGCAGCGATTTTTTAGCATTGTAACCCTTCTTTTGAGGGTTAAAATCAACAGGTATGAGGCAGGTAAAATAAAGAGGGAGCTAACTGTGAAACATGTAAACAGCAACGTATGCATTATTAGTACAAAACTATTATAAGATTTGTATCTGCCTACACTTTAATATCACTGGTGCTTTGTTCTTGATGTGAACCACAATTTTCCTGGAAAAGCCATAGAATGGGATTTTCTTAGGCTTTAGAATACACAAAGGAGTTTAAGTGCAGCAATTTTTTATTACTATTCTTGGCAAGAGGTCATTTTTACTCAAAATGATAATGTGATTATTAATGCTGCCGTGTACCCTATTGATTTATGTGAAGAGTGAATGTTAATGACTTCTGTTTTATTCCCCCCCCCCCCCACAAAAAAACAAA
>NW_017306541.1:888866-921480 GCF_000935625.1 Nanorana parkeri
AGTAAAAACTTTTTTTTAAAATCCCCCCCCCCCCCAAAAAAAAAAAATCATGGGTCAAAATTGAGGAAATCTGAATAATTTGAATAGTGCGTCAGTAATAATGCTTCAGTAACTGGACCACTGGGGTAACTATACAAAACACAAAAAATCCCCAGCCTTCACCTGCCAGCTAGCCTGCAACCAAACAAATTGCCCTGTCAACAGTATGCGTTAAAATCAGAGGTTTTAGTTGCACAAACTTTTGGCCAAAAATATGTAGAAGCCACACTGCCGCGCCAAGGCACTTCTGCAAGGTGTAGTCCTAACTCTACTGGGGTAACTAGATGCTTGGATGACACCGAAGGTCCAGAGTAAAATGGGTTTCCATTTTAATTTCTCTTCCTCAAATAATTATTTTTACTGATTAATGAAAAAAGAAGGTGTTGTATGACATAACTGACACAATTTCTGGTGTTTTTAGAGTACGTCTATATTTTTGTATTTTCACGTGCCAGTGAAAACATTAACTCTGATTGTCAAAGAATTCATTCAGGATTGTGTGAAGAAGTTACAGTTACGAAATAAAAGAAGAAAATAATTCTGCTAAGCTAATCTGGTAATAGAAAATTCAATGAGGAGGTCTAAGACCCACTGTTCTCTCCCCTTGCTTATTCCCTTTGTGTTCCCTTTCCACTGACTTTCTTTGGCCTCAATCCTTTCTGAGACATTGAACCAGAGCAAGCATGCAAATTAGAGAATTTGAGTCAATGTAAAACCCCTAATCTGTATACTGGTTCCAGGTTAGTGATTAAGAAGGTTCTAAAGCCATTACAGCAAAGGGATTAGTATCTTCAGAAGGAGAGGTTAGCACAGACAGCCTCCATATTTTAACACTCCAGGTTTCCTTTATCTTATAGTTAATTATGTTATCATTAACCTTATCGTGTTATATATATATATAGTTTTTAGTATATAGAATTATACTAACATCTCTACGTCCAGAATGAAACAATGTTACTCTGTTCATTGCCTGCCAGTTCTTATTCTTCATTGAATAAGAATTAAACATGAGATCCTTTGCTACCTCTTCTCCTCAAAACTATAATAAACAAAAACAAAAAAACATTGAAATTAAGATGTATGCATGATGTAATTCAACCTAGAATATGTACAGAAAGGCTAATTAGCACCTGTTGTACCGTGAATGAAACAGCATGGGTCTTTTTATGGAAAATGCTGCCACTCTGAAACATACTGTAGTGTTTGTGTTACATTTGAGACTTTGTGAATAAATAGCTGTGCTATTGTTTGTAAAAAGAAGTATTTATCTTGAAGCTTTCATAGCAAAGTTTCCGTGCTGTTTCTTATTAACTTGTATTCAGTTCTTGTCAGTGTTGTTCTGGCAATGAAACCATATATATAACACAAAGCACAAAACAAGGAGCCAAACATAAAATCATATATCATCCATTAAACTGCTGGTATATTATTAGCCCTTTTTGCCTGTAACTGTAACAACTGCAACAAAAAAGACTTTTTTTCTGACCTTTTACATTTCAGGTGAAGAGCAATGTGATTGGTATACAGCTGCAGTAGCAAAGAATGATATGAATAATTGACACATGAACATTTTATCAAGGTTTAATTAAAGAGCTAAATGCCTGAATAACTGGAAATTCGTTTTTTTTTCTGTATTTGTGGACTAATATAATTTCAACATAAAATGTGGTTAGTTCTTATTTTCCCTTTCAGTCTCTGTATTTACATTTTCCTAAAATGCTTGTGTGAGAAGCCTTACATATTGGGCAACTCAGGCTGAGAGGCTTTGAACACCATTATTAAGCATCATGATAACTTTACTTTAATTTGTTAAATAGTAATTTGCAAAGTACCCATGACACCCATCGAAATCACAATCACCTGACTGCATTTAACTGCTTAAAGATGAATTATGTTTTTGCTGCTAAAAGAGTTACTATGCATCTCTGTTAGTGTACCCTACACTATGGTACAAGATCCATATTGGGTTGCAGATGTGTTTGTGCTGGGCCACCACATGACTGCATACTAAACGAAGCTTAGTATGTCCAAGCATTGGCAAATTATATATCACACTTTAACTTTGTTTTAAAGCATATAATCCCACAATCTAAGAAATAGCTTATAAACAATGCAGTTTATGTATCGCAGAGAGTTTGGTGATTAAAAACATAATAAATAATTTTACCCATGGCACCACCACCCTCTCCTGTAAAGAATTAAACTAATATGATTGATGGTGCAAACAGATATGGGGACTAGAGAATGAATTACCCAGACAAGGTTTTAAGAGATCCTAGCACTAATTGGAAATTTAAAAAAATAATAAAAATAACAAATAATTTATTTTTCTTTGCTTTACCAAAGCTTACAGAAATGGTGGAGTTTCCACAATGCATTATACAACGTATTTGTCACTGTTTTGTTTTGAAATGTTGGTAATCTCTTACCATAAGATAACAGTTTTCTTATTTGGATCATCGGGTTAAAAAGTTTAAGAAAAGAAAACTCTATAAAGCATGGTCTAATTTACTCCAAGGCCATTGGATACTCCCTGGTACAAAAATTTACTAAAATACAGTCAGAATGGAAATATATACCAATCAACAAAACAAACAGTGCCAGTCAACAGCTTTTTAACATCTGACATTTCAGTGTGCGGTTGGGGACTGCAGTCATTGCCATCTGCATAAGCCAGGCTTAATAAAAGTGAAAGGATATGCTGCAGTCAGTTAAGATCTTGATTGGCCCAAATCATTACTTCATAGGATTAATGGAAGACATATTATATGTAATCAGGAGTTACAAAGTATGTTATGCATTTCTGATTTTAGCTGTTGTCGTAAAGTAGAGAATAACTGCCTTTTGTTAAAACCAATGAACCTTGAGGAACAGTAAATGTAAATGAGGCTTTAATCAGAATGAATAAAAATTCTATATAATACAGTATCAGCAACCATAATATTCGCAACTGCTTTGAGTAAAAAAAAAAAAGCACAGCTATTAAAACAATTAGTATGCACAGATCTTTATTGATACATTTGTTAATTTATTATAAACAATCATTCCTCCTAATATATGTTTGCACAGCAAAGCGGCTCAGTGCTTAGCAATTCTGTCTCCAGTTGGCTCCTTTCTAAACTGTCCCTAGCATGTGTGCATATGAGGTGGGAACCTTATATTGTAAGCTGAACCCCATTGAACTCTATGGAGCAGAATCTAAAAAAAATTTCTGTCCTTTTTCAAGGCCAATTTGCAAGCTTTTCTTAAAAAGGGCATTGGGAAAAAAATATCATTGAGTGAGGAAATGGGTTTTAATGAGGCTTATAGGGCACAATAAAAAATACAGAAAGCCTTTTTTGCATTCTTAGCACACATATTATAAATATTTTAGGCCCGAAAATTACTTAAAACCCCCAAACATTATCAGGGCTATTCACAAAAGGGTGAAGAGTTTGGAGAAGGCAGAAGAAGTGAACAGCCTGTCCAAAATAGCTGATCTGGAAAAATTCTCCAATTAAGCTCGCTTTCCAGTTCCGCTATGTTGTCCTAGATTGGTCACTTCTCCTGCCTTCTCCTTTTGTGAATAACACTGTATATATTTTCTGAAAGCCTGTAAAAGACCCTGTAATATAAAATGATAGCAGGAAAAAATGTTTCGTTGCACGATGTAAGTGCAAGTCTTTATCAAACCCAAACATTTCTTTTTTAAATTCACTTAAGTTAACTTAAGCCAAAAACACAATTTAAAAAAAAAGATATAAAAGATGAGGTTACAACAAGTAATACAGTACTCCAAATTGTCCATAGACTATGCTTTAAAAGCCTGTACAGGCTATTAGTTTAGAGATATCCATGAATACTGGCCCTAGAAGTGCCGCCCCTTCCCTTGTTCAGCCCATCTCTCTCATGGCAGTGGGCAGGTCCTTTGATCCTGCCTCCAGCTGTTGTGTCATTCAGCCCTCCCCTTCAGACTCCCATCTCTGTCAGTGATGCCGCCTCTTCAGCTCACACTGTGGTATAGCTGGCAGAGGAATACTCTTATGGCAGCATTTTTGAAAGGATGACATGCCAACAAGGTATGAGATGTTTTTTAATATTTGCAGGTGCCTTGTTTATTCATGTTGTTTTCCTCTTTGGCTGCTGGTCACCATCTTTCAGCTTTAGGGATGATTATTTAGTATTTATACCTCCTGCCCTCTAAGTGGTCTGCACATTTGATAGGTCCTCACTGGCTCATATTGTGATTGACTCCTGTCTGTTCACATGTTTGCCACTCAGTGTATATATTCTGACTGGGGGTACCTGTTTGTTAGCCCTGAGGAAGGTGGATCGCCCCCGAAACGCATATCTTTGGCTCTGCCCTGGATATATGGTTCAGTATACTGCTTGTCTTCATTGTGTACATGCGCTGTCTTTTATGTTTGTGTTTTTGCATGGTCATGAGGATATTTCCCAGTTGTTTTTGTGGATGGCAGCCTCCCTCAAGTGACTGGTGGTGAAGATCTTGGAAGAGTATCCAGCATTGGTCTGCCGAGTGCTGTGGATCTGATCTATTTTACTTTCTGTATTTTTGCATTTATTAATTTAATTTAACAACTTTGCCAGGCTCTGTTTCTGAAGCATTGCCTTGGTGCCTTGATAAATGGGACACATTGGAGAATAAAATGAGTGCATTATGTCTTTAACAAATTTCGTTTTAAAATGAACAGTTGTCACATTGGAAAAAAAACATTTTATACTATTTGCCTTTAACACTGGTTGTTAGGATGCTGTTGGCCCACAACATCGATGGTTGCTAGGATTCTGTCAGCCCACAGCATCTTTGGTTGCTAGGATGCTGTTGACCCAGAGCACCATTGGTTACTAGGATGTTGTCGGCCCACAGTGCCATTGGTTGCAAGGATACTTTCAGCTGCACACTATCCTTAGTTGCTCTGATGCTGTTGGCTACATGGTTGTTTTGATGATATTGGCTGTGCAGGGTCCTTGGCTGCTAGGATTCTTCAACTGCACAGTCCGATAACAACAAATGACATCATGCAGTTTTATAGCAACCACAAATGCTGTGCAGCTGACAGCATCATAGCAACAAATTATACTTTGCAGCCAGAGACTGAAAGTGCACTGTGGACAGATTGCCTGCAGTAAAGACACTCTGGCCTTAGTACCATCCACCATGCCTCCACTCAACAATTTTGTGCACCTGTTTCCGTCTTTTGTCTTTATAAATTATGGGAATGTATTTTTATTTTCTGTCTGTGTCTCTGTTGCAGATTTTCCCTCAGTCCTCTCTGATAAAAGGAATATCACCATGACAGCAATTAAAGGGAAATGTTTTTAATGGAGTCTGGGATAGATTTAAAAGATAAATAAGGTTTGGCTGGAGATTGTAGATATAAAAAACACAAATTAATGCAGCGCTGTAATCATTACTACACCAATAACTGTATTTATCAAATGCCAGTAGTGCACTTGAATATGGCTTATTTTCAGCCTGCTACAGCCCCCATGCAGCAGGGCTGGAGTGTGAAAGGAAGTAACTGTACAGGGAACCAATCAGTTAATGTGCTGACAACAAGAATGCTGATAGTGAGTGGAAAGTAGAGTGAGATAGATGAGCGTATCAATGTGTTGCTTCTTATTTCACTGTTGAATCTCCTGCTGGGGAGGGTCCAGGATGACCTAGGTTCAGAGGAAGTGGGTTGAATGATGCTGGCCATCAGACTTTTTGACAGGCAAAAAAGATGACCGTGGGAATAATTGAGCAATTAAAAGTCAATATTGGAGTAAAGGCTGCCATTTGTATCTGTTTTTTTGGGTTGGAGTTTTGTTTTAATAAACTTAAAAATCTGCCACCTTTTCTAGGGTCGCAGTATATTTACAGTATATTTATTATCATTTCATCTATAAAGCATTTTAGGATACAGTCAGAGGCGGCTCCCTAATTAGGCAAGTTATGCGGTCGCCTAAGGCCTCGCACTCACAAGGGACTCGCGGCCCCTAACTCGCCGCTGCAGATTCACCTCACCTGACTCTGGCGAGTCCGTCTCTGGGCAGAAGGGAGCTATAACAATTTCCACAGGGGAGAATGCGGCGCCTGCTGCCTCCGCACAATCCCCTCCCCCATCTGCCACTGCGTGCCTCGTGGGGAGAATGGGGTGCCCGGAGCCTCCGCACAAGCACCACCCCCTCCTCATCTGCCACTGCGGGCCTCGCGGGGAGGATGGGGCGTCCGCGGCCTCCGCACATTCCCCGCCCCCTCCCCCATCTGCCACTGCATGCCTCACGGGGAGAATGGGGTGCCAGCAGCGCCACTTCCTTCCCTGCACAGAGAGATGAGAGAGCCCACCCGGTGCCATGGACTTGCAGAGGCTCCCGCTCCTCCAGCAGCCAGCAGTGGCATCGGATTTGGAGAGCAAGGAGGAGGCCGATACCATCAGGGTGAAGAAAGTCTGGGACACAGGGAGTTAACCCCTGGATCAGGAGCAGCAGGTGCATGGAGTTCAGGTAAGTGAAGCACCCCTCCTTAAAAAAGGAAAATACATGCTGCAAAAAAAAAAAAATCATTCTTTTTTTAAAAATACTGTTGTCAGGGCCCAGTCACGCCATAAAGAGTGCGTTCCAGTGCAATCCGCCTCTGCAATACAGTGGAACACAACCCGGCTGGCTCACTTTGTTTTGGGATGGGAGGGGGCTGGCGGTGCCATGAAGTCAATAGAACCATGCGATCACTGGCACCAAAACGCATGGAATATTAGTGCTTGCGTATTGGTGCAGTGCAATCTGCAAAAATGCTGCATGCCCTACTTTTTTGCAGATCACAATGTCACGCTCCCTCCACCCAAAAACAAAGTGAGCTGACCGAGTTGCGTTCCAGAGACTGAATGCACTGGAACGCACTTTTTATAGTGTGACTGGGCCCTCATTGTTTACATCTGCTGCTAAAAAATTTCTATGTAACAAATCCAGCAGCCCAATACCAGTGAGCAAATGCTTCTAAATTCTTCTGTGCTGTCACATATAACGCATGCCATACCACCCCATACTGTGTGATAGGAAAGCAGGATTTATTGCGTTCTTTACTACTGAACTGTGTGTTTTTTTCTGCCCTCTGCACCTCCTTTCTTCTGCACTCTGTGCATTCCTTACTTCTACACTCTGTGCGTTCATTACTTCTGCCCTCTGTGCATTCCTTACTTCTGCCCTCTGTTTGTTCCTTACTTCTGCCCTCTGTGCGTTTCTTACTTCTGCCCTCTGTGTGATCCTTACTTCTGCCCTCTGCGCGTTACTTACCTCTGCCCTCTGCTCGTTCCTTACTTCTGCCCTTTGTGCATTACTTACTTCTGCCCTCTATGTGTTACTTACTTCTGTCCTCTGCGCGTTCCTTACTTCGGACCTCTGCACTCTGTGCGTTGCTTACATCTTACCCCTGCACTCTGTGCGTGGCTTACACCTTACCCCTGCACTCTGTGCATTGCTACATCTTACCCCTGCACTCTGTGCGTTGCTTACATCTTACCCATGCACTCTGTGCATTGCTTATTTCTTACCCCTGCACTCTGTGCGTTACATCCAAAGGGTCAGGGTTTTGTGTATAGTTATATGTAGAATTTAGATATGAGACAGAAATGGCTGCTGGAATTAAGAAACGCTTGTCTTAAAATATGTAATTTATGCGGTTAATTTTTAATTATTGTTTGCATTTTATTTCATTATGGACAGGGTTTGAAAGATTTTAGGGCGTCTCACCAGTCAATCAAAAATGTCACCAGTCAACATGACCGGACTGTAGCCTTGCAATTTATGTTAAACATTTTTGGGAACACATAGAGTTTTCTTTTGGAGGTATATAATCACCACTGGGGGGGGGGGGGGACTATTTTTTTCTATATAATGAAAAAGGTACCGTAAATTTCACACAAAAATAACACAAAACACAAAAAAGTTTCCCTCCATTACGTTATAAAACATTTATTCTTACCCATATTTTTGGTAAAATATTAAAAAACGGGGCCACGTCGGGTAAATAGACACCAAACATGTCAAGCCTTAAAATTACGTGCACCTGCAAAATCGCAACAAACGACCACACTAAAAATTGACCATAGGCGATGCTTAAAACGCTTTTACCGCTCATCAGTTTAGTGTTATCAGTAATTAATGACCCTAAAATTATTGCTCTCACTCTGACGTTCACAGCGATATGTAACATGTGCGGCACAATAGGTGCAATTTCTTTTTTTTTTTACACAACTTTATTGCTATCACATAGGGGGATAAGAAGCCCCCTATGTGATAGCCAATTTACATGACAGGCCCTCTTTATGGAGACATCAGGAGTCTCCAAGACCCCTAATGTCACCTAGGAACTGCCAGAGATCTGCTTCATCAGCTTCTGTAGCTGGAGAGTGACACTGAATGCTGGAAGTGATGTGATATACATCACTTCCTGCATTCGGGGACTGAGAGGAGATCAAAGGGAGATTGTGTACCGACCTCCCCTTTGATCTCCTGTCACAGAGCAGCCATGCCGGTCCCAGCCGCATTGGGCACATCGGATCTCGGGACCGGCAAGGCAGTGACACCTGCTCCTATACAAGCAGTCGGGCATCTCTAGAGACGCACGATCGCTTGAACGTAAAGCTACTCGTCGGGCTCCGCCGTCCTCTCGTCTGTAAGTGGATTTTTCAAGCTCTGATTATGGGTGTAAGTGGGGGCCTCACGTTTTGAGTTTCGCCTAAGGCCTCACAAAGTCTAGAGCCGCCTCTGGATACAGTGTCTTTAAATTGTTTTTTCCTTGAATAATTATGCCAGTTGGGAAGGAGTGCTATCCTAGCTTTGGACACTATGTGGTCTATTCACAAAGCTGCCGTAGGCAGCCGAGTGAATAACCGACCCGAAGGGAAGTGAGCCGAACGCTGTTCGGCTATTCACTTCAGGCTTGTACAGCTGATTTCAGCCGTACATCGACTAAAATCAGCCGTATACCGGCTTGCTGCGGCTGGCTACGGGTCAGCCAAACATGCTCAGCATGTTCGGCCAACCCGAAGTGCAGAAGGAGTTCGACTCAGCCGATCCAACATATGGATCGGCTGAGCCGAACCTCCGGCAGGCTACTCGCTGCTGTGCTGCCTATTCTCATAGATGCCAAACAGCAGTGAGTGAATAGCCGAATGCTGCCGAGCGGCATTTGGCTCAGCTATTCTGCTCGGTACCTCTGTGGTACCGAGCAGAATAGAAAAACAGTTACAAAAGTAGAAAAAATAAAATGGAAAATGATTGGGCGGAGCTAGCAATGACAGCGAGCTCCGCCCAACTGTTTTCTAATGGCCAGGCGGTTCTGCTGCCGTCAGAATAATAAAATAAAAAACCACCAAAGGAATGCATAGCTAGATTACTATTGGCTATTTCACTTTGCAATAGCCAATAGCAAACTAACTATTGCACCCGCCTTCTGCTGCTGTCAATCACTAGAAGGGGACCTGATGGAGAACTTCAGGTCCCCTCTGCTGATTGACAGCAGCAGTGGGCGGGTGCAATAGCTAGTTTGCTATTGGCTGTTGCATATTGAAATAGCCAATAGGAATGTAGCTATTTTATTTATTTATTTTTTTATTCTGACGGCAGCCAACGGCTCCGATGTCAGAAGAAAAAAAAAGACAACAGAGCAGGGAAAGGTTTACTCTGTTCGATCGAGCAGAGTAAAACTTTCCGGGAGAAAGTGTTTCTCTGCCGGGCGGCCGGGAGCTGCTATCTAATAGCGGGAGACTCCTGGAGCGTCCGGGAAAGTTGGGCTGCCTGGAGATCAGCGTCCCTGGTTACCTGGTAACCAGGGACGCTGATCTGTCTGTGCAATTGGCCGGAGCCAGCCGTGAGATGATGGCTGGCTCCGCCCAGCAGTCAGTAGCAGGCTGTCGCCCTGCCAATGGCTGGCTGTTCGGCCAGTTTCGGCTTTAACCTCGGCTCAGTCGAGCCGAGGCATATGCCTTTGGCTCGACTGAGCCCCTCGGCCAACTTCGGGAGCTGTACGGGCTATAGTGAATAGCCCATACAGCAGCCCTTCGGTTCTACTGAACTGAAGGGGTCCTGAGGTCGAAGCTAGCCTAAGGATCAGCCGGAGCTACGGCTTGATCCTTCGGCAGCTTTGTGAATATAAGCCCTATGTAAATATAGATGCAAACATCTATAATTTATTATATGCAACACCATATGCAGGTAATCAGAATAAAACATTATTAGTTTATATTTTTTACATAGGGCTTGTGATTGAAACATCCTTGTGATTGAAACATCCAACAAGTGTGAATGCTCTTGGGTGCTCTAAAAATAACATAGCTGAACAATCCTGGCAGCAATGTGCTGGTGTATCTCTTAATGTAGCATTGGGAAGTCACAAGACACTATACTCTTAGAGCTTTTGCTGATGCTTGGAATAGAAAGTGCTTTTTGATCACTAGTTTTGCAGTTAGCAGCATGAAACGAATTATTCGTGTTGATGACTTGTTAGTAAACACCCTGATGGGAAGTTATAAAAAGTTAGTGAAATGTACTGTACTTGTCTGCCAGCATTAAAAAGTACATATTTAGTAAAATTATAAATTATTATTTTTCTCATCAAAATCCATTATACGCTATATACTGAGTACATTATCTACCTAATAGTTTACTTCCATTCCATTCTACCATTTACTTCAACATTTTTTAGGTTGATGTATTTGGTTAGTATGTGCTTATAAAACAATATATGGCCTAACAGCACACGCTAATAAATCTGCCAAGTAAGTTCTTGTTCTGGCTTTTTCTGTTATGAAGTGAAAACTCTCTACTTGCTTGCTCCTGTGTTGTCACCCTGTTACATGAAATCATAGTGGAGACTACATTCAGCTGTGGCAAAATTTGAGACCAAATCACTTGATTTTTCACTCAATATAGTTATAACAGACTCAGTTTGTGGCCAAAGGTGACTGGCGCAGCCACTACACCATTCAGATGGCCATACTTTCCTTTGTCGCCCTATAAGATTTGCAATTTGCACCTAAAACAAGAACTAGATTAGGATTAGAAGTTTTCCACACAAGGCTCTGTTCACTAGGAATGCAACAGTGTCCAGCCATACATCAAGGATAAGTTACATTTGCTGAAGTCAGCTGTTGAGACACATTGTTCGAACCTCTGTATTTGAAGTAAGCACATACTTATGAAATGTATGAATGCATAAAGTTTTTATGTGTGGACATTTGTACAACTTTAACTGATGTCAGCAAAATGTGTTGCGGGATCACCACAATGTTTGGGCTACAGAGTGTAGAGCGGCTGTAAGGTATTTTGTTGGTTCAATAAATCAAAGCTGACAGCCAACTAAGGAAGGATTTTGCAGTAACAACCAGCTCACAAATTGCTAACTTTAACTGCATTTCATATGGTACTGCGATGTGTGGAGTTCAACCTAAACCCCACTACAGGAGACATCTACAAGCTACCCAAGCTTTCTTCACATAGAACTTCTGCTAGAACACTTACACAATAACGTTATAACAGGCAAGAACTGCTATGGTAGAGCTATACTTCACTGCTTGTCAAAAATATTGGAACGTGTCACACTTATGGACACTGACTTTAGGGCCAGTCAACTTTTAAATGGAATACAGTTTTTCAAATGATCACACTGTTTTTATACACATCCTAAAATGACCATAAGCAAATACTTAAAACTCTAGGAGCCAGCCGTGAGATGATGGCTGGCTCCGCCCAGCAGTCAGTAGCAGGCTGTCGACCTGCCAATGGCTGGCTGTTCGGCCAGTTTCGGCTTTAACCTCGGCTCAGTCGAGCCGAGGCATATGCCTTTGGCTCGACTGAGCCCCTCGGCCAACTTCGGGAGCTGTACGGGCTATAGTGAATAGCCCATACAGCAGCCCTTCGGTTCTACTGAACTGAAGGGGTCCTGAGGTCGAAGCTAGCCTAAGGATCAGCCGGAGCTACGGCTTGATCCTTCGGCAGCTTTGTGAATATAAGCCCTATGTAAATATAGATGCAAACATCTATAATTTATTATATGCAACACCATATGCAGGTAATCAGAATAAAACATTATTAGTTTATATTTTTTACATAGGGCTTGTGATTGAAACATCCTTGTGATTGAAACATCCAACAAGTGTGAATGCTCTTGGGTGCTCTAAAAATAACATAGCTGAACAATCCTGGCAGCAATGTGCTGGTGTATCTCTTAATGTAGCATTGGGAAGTCACAAGACACTATACTCTTAGAGCTTTTGCTGATGCTTGGAATAGAAAGTGCTTTTTGATCACTAGTTTTGCAGTTAGCAGCATGAAACGAATTATTCGTGTTGATGACTTGTTAGTAAACACCCTGATGGGAAGTTATAAAAAGTTAGTGAAATGTACTGTACTTGTCTGCCAGCATTAAAAAGTACATATTTAGTAAAATTATAAATTATTATTTTTCTCATCAAAATCCATTATACGCTATATACTGAGTACATTATCTACCTAATAGTTTACTTCCATTCCATTCTACCATTTACTTCAACATTTTTTAGGTTGATGTATTTGGTTAGTATGTGCTTATAAAACAATATATGGCCTAACAGCACACGCTAATAAATCTGCCAAGTAAGTTCTTGTTCTGGCTTTTTCTGTTATGAAGTGAAAACTCTCTACTTGCTTGCTCCTGTGTTGTCACCCTGTTACATGAAATCATAGTGGAGACTACATTCAGCTGTGGCAAAATTTGAGACCAAATCACTTGATTTTTCACTCAATATAGTTATAACAGACTCAGTTTGTGGCCAAAGGTGACTGGCGCAGCCACTACACCATTCAGATGGCCATACTTTCCTTTGTCGCCCTATAAGATTTGCAATTTGCACCTAAAACAAGAACTAGATTAGGATTAGAAGTTTTCCACACAAGGCTCTGTTCACTAGGAATGCAACAGTGTCCAGCCATACATCAAGGATAAGTTACATTTGCTGAAGTCAGCTGTTGAGACACATTGTTCGAACCTCTGTATTTGAAGTAAGCACATACTTATGAAATGTATGAATGCATAAAGTTTTTATGTGTGGACATTTGTACAACTTTAACTGATGTCAGCAAAATGTGTTGCGGGATCACCACAATGTTTGGGCTACAGAGTGTAGAGCGGCTGTAAGGTATTTTGTTGGTTCAATAAATCAAAGCTGACAGCCAACTAAGGAAGGATTTTGCAGTAACAACCAGCTCACAAATTGCTAACTTTAACTGCATTTCATATGGTACTGCGATGTGTGGAGTTCAACCTAAACCCCACTACAGGAGACATCTACAAGCTACCCAAGCTTTCTTCACATAGAACTTCTGCTAGAACACTTACACAATAACGTTATAACAGGCAAGAACTGCTATGGTAGAGCTATACTTCACTGCTTGTCAAAAATATTGGAACGTGTCACACTTATGGACACTGACTTTAGGGCCAGTCAACTTTTAAATGGAATACAGTTTTTCAAATGATCACACTGTTTTTATACACATCCTAAAATGACCATAAGCAAATACTTAAAACTCTAAAGCAGGCATAAATAAATACATTGTTTTTCACTCTGTTACTGTTCTCTTAGTGTTGCTTGCATTTGAAAAACATCTATTTAATATTGTGTAACTGTTTTCTGAGAAAGATTCACAAAGGTAATTTAATTAGGCTGGACGAATTACATCACCACAATCATAGCACATGTGAATTACTAGTAATTGTAAATCAAATAACACTCAACTTCTGGAACCCTGGTTAGATTATAATAAATGATAGTGTTAGCACAGATTCTCAGATTAAAAACAGACTTTCGTAGAAGGTTGGACAAGAAAACGTATTACATGACACATTGTAGTAACAAGTATCACCCACATATGTCTGTAGTGCCTGCGGAAAAGGGGACAGTGTTTTACATGGGGCAGCTGGAATGCGAATATGATCAGATTGGGTTGCCATGGAAACAAACAAAATGTTTAGATATGCATTAAACATTTCTACTCAGACTTAAATCCAGAGAAATCATGTAGCCAAGCCATGTGAGAAACGAGAAGTAATTGAACTGAATGTTAGAATCATACTACTCAAATATGGTTGTTACTTTGGCATGCTCTGATAACTTATCTTCACAGAGCTGAAATTTTTTTTGACAAGTAACTATTTCATAGCAAACAAAATATAAATGGAAATTGTCCAGTTTTGTTTTAAATAAGCACCTTCTTTATGATAGTGGAGTTTGAATATTGTTATGTATGAGTTTTGGATGTGGCGACAGATGCATAAGTATTTAATACATGCACATTTAGATAATGAACATACATGGCTGTTCATGGTTTTGAGATGACATACTTATAAAGGAATCAGACAGAGAGACACCATAATCATTTGACCAAAAGACTTTTAGATCAAATGCTTACATACAGATCATGGAGTTTCAAGTTTTTTTTTAATTGTAAGTAAAGTTCTCACACTAAAAAACCTTTCTTATTCAAACAAGTTCCTAATGGAACCACCAGCATTTTTTTAATTCATTTTACCATTGATTCAGAGGCTGTGCCTAAATGTCAGCCCAGGATCCACAGAGTCCACGCCAAGAGACTTGGCACCATATTTAATACATAATTGTCCTTACTCGAATAGGGTTTTGTTTGTTTTTTTACCTTTTCAAGATATCACCCACTAAAAATTCCAATAAAGGAGTTTTAATGTTAAGATCTCGTTTGGTTTTTCAGTGTTTTTTGAGACTTAAATCTGACATTCATCATCATACATTCAACACCGGTGAACCTTCCTAATGCATATGTTTGAAATGACAGTGATTCACCATCAGTGAAGGTAAAGGTCACATTCAGTAATTTATAAATATGTCCCTTAAAGTGTGTCAAGTCAAAAAAAACAACCTTTTTTCATTTTGTATAGAGTAGTTAAGGAATAAAACCCACATCCAGTTTTTACCACTGTTTGGGGCTCCATTAAATAATTTCCCTCACTTTCTTTGAGGAATTGAGGAAAAAGTGAGGAAAAATCTGTAGGAGGGACAACCTGAAATAAAAATCTGAAAGGATTACTAGCCTTCTTTTACTCTACTAAAAATGTAAGTTTGTGTTTGTTGCTGTTGTTGTTAAATAGTTCCCCTCACTTCCTGTCTTGTAGAATGTTGTCAGCAGAAAAATCCTTCTAACAGAGCTCTGGACAGCAGTAAAAACTTATCAAAGAGGTACTTCCCTTTTCCACAATATCAAAAATTAACAAAAACGTTTTGGCACACTTGAAATTATATCAAATAATAATTTTGCTGATGTGTCCCACTTTGGAGATTTCCCTTCAGTTATTGTTCTGGAGACACAGCAGAAAGTAAGGGAAATATGTCCAAAGTGATCCTTTCTTATCCAGTTGTCACAAATAAAGAATATCCCCATTGGAAAATGTTCTTGATTTTGTGAAAACTGTAAAGTTTCTTTCTGTCCCAGTGACAACAATCAGCAGAACAAAGAGAGATAATGTATCTCCCTAGTGGGAAGATAGACAGCAATACAAATTGGAGGGGCTTCAACATTTCCTGATTCGTTTGAAAACTAAAAAAAAAAGTTTTTTGATTGGAAATA
The DNA here is from genome assembly GCF_000935625.1 of Nanorana parkeri. Lineage (NCBI taxonomy): Eukaryota > Metazoa > Chordata > Amphibia > Anura > Dicroglossidae > Nanorana > Nanorana parkeri. Next base: position 904,524 of record NW_017306541.1, read on the forward strand.
ATTTAAACTTTTTTTCAGAAACAGTGGATGCATATAAAAAACGAAAACAAAGATTGTATCTGATCATGATATGTAAGCTATGTAAGATATGTGAGCTATGCAAGAGCTGTTAATATTGTAACAGCTACACCAGTGGTAGCCATCACATCACAGAAAAAGTTATGTGTGAGCACCATTAGAACCCGTGCACCAAGCCCTGCAGCTTGTGTCAAGATGCTGCCGCAAAGTACCTTTAAAACCATCAGAAAATCTTACAGAAATATGTAATTTAAAATATATAGCAGATGTTTAGATCATTTACAGAAAAAGGGTGTTCCATTTATCAAAGAGAAAAAAACACACTTAAAAGACCAGAATGGGGTGTTATCTGAAAAAGTGTAATATTTTTCGTTACGTCTAACTGATACTGTAGCCAACCTGGTTTATAAATTCAACCATTTTTACATTTATTTTTACATGGCAAGTCCTTGACAAGCAAGTGATATAACAATGAGAAATTCTTCAAAAGATTTAGAGGTCCATTCACTCAGCTGCCGCAGGCCGACCCGAAGTGAAGTGAGCCGAACGCTGTTCGGCTATTCACTTCAGGCTTGTACAGCTGATTTCAGCCGTACATCGACTAAAATCAGCCGTATACTGGCTTGCTGCGGCTGGCTACGGGTCGGCCAAACATGCTCAGCATGTTCGGCCAACCCGAAGTGCAGAAGGAGTTCGACTCAGCCAATCCAACATATGGATCGGCTGAGCCGAACCTCCGGCAGGCTACTCGCTGCTGTTCTGCCTATTTTCATAGATGCCAAACAGCAGTGAGTGAATAGCTGAATGCCACCGAGCGGCATTTGGCTCCGCTATTCTGCCCGGTACCTCTGTGGTACCGAGCAGAATAGAAAAACAGTTAAAGTAGAAAAAATAAAATAGAAAAACATTGGGTGGAGCTAGCAGTGACAGCTAGCTCCGCCCAACTGTTTTCTATTGGCCAGGCGATAAAAAAATGTATATTTTGCTGCCATCAGATGGGGACCTGATGGAGAACTGCTGGTCCCCCTCTGCTGATTGACAGCAGCAGGGGGCAGGTGCAATAGCTAGTTTGCTACTGGCTATTGCAAAGTGAAATAGCCAATAGGAATCTAGCTATGCATTCCTATGATGGTTTTTTTTTTTCTGACTGATGGCGGCCAGCGGCCCCGTGTCAAAAAAAAAAACAGATCGCAAGGAAAGGTTTACTCTGCTTTCCGGTAGAAAGTGTTTCTCTCCTGGGTGGCCGGGAGCCGTATTAGACTCCCAGAGCATCTGGGAGAGTCATAACAGATCAGCGTCCCTGGTAACAGGTAACCAGGGACACCATCTGTCATTACACACTGAGAACCCCAGAGAGGCCGTTGTGATATCATAGCAGCCCCACCGGGTTCTCAGTGTGTAATGACAGATGGCGTCCCTGGTAGCTGAGGCACATGCCTTCGGCTGGACTGAGCCCCTCGGCCAACTTCGGGAGCTGTGCGGTCTATAGTGAATAGCCCAAGTAGCAGCCCTTCGGTTCCACTGAACCGAAGGGGTCCTGGGGCCGAAGCTAGCCGAACGATCAGCCGAAGCTACGGCTAGATCCTTCGGCAGCTTAGTGAATAGACCCCTATGTGTTGTGCATCATTCTTTCTGCATCTGTCAAGTACTAAAAACAAAAGTCAGTCAATTTGTCCTTAAGGCAATCTAGACAGATTTTATTCACCTTGCAGGGTGCATGGAGCCCAGTGCAGTAGAGCAAACATGAAAGATATTGTAAAGTTTGTAAAGTGTATCATAACCCTTGAATAACCAATTGCAATATGACACTTTTTACAATCCTATCTTGAGTTGGCAGTGAGGTAGTGAGGGGAGTCCAAAGTAAACCTACTTGTATGTAGCTTAGCATGGAAGGAAAGCAAAATTGTCAAGTCTGTGTTAAAAAGCATTATCTAGAGCTCAGTTGTTATGTATTCATAAAAATGTTCCCCTGATATCACAGGCTTAAGAGCAGAGTAATATGAATGTAAATTGAAACACTGATGTCACGCTTATGTTTAAATACATGGTATGTTAATTTAAGGTCACTTTATATGGCTTCATTGATAGGCCATTGCTCTAAGAAAGAGAACTGTATTAAAGAGAGGCTTCATGGTTATATTCATTTAATATACCTATCTATGAATTAATGATCCCATACCTAATGCAAGTAATATTTTATTCTTTGACTTTTCATGATCATGTTTCATAAGCAACAGACAAAGCACATACATTAGATATTTAAAATATGAAAACAGTCCATCATTTAGGCCATAAGCATGCTGCATATCAAGCGTGCTTATTTTTTGCCATTGATGCCAAGGTCCTTTACAGAAAATCATTCTAAGATTAGAAGCACAGACACTATGAAATACAAACACAGTTGAGAGGGTCATTTGAGATTCTGTAGTACAAATGAATGTGTTATCATTATGGCTTACCTTCATTAGTGGTTTAGAAGGAAAAACAGGAATTTAACAAAGTAATCTTTGGGAGCAGACTGCTGTTTCTGAGAACGTTTTGCTTGAAGGTTGTGGAAGATCACAGTTTGCAAAGGGTTATTAAAATTAAATCAACAGCAATAATGAAAGCTGTATATGGACTATAACTGAAAGTCTTTAATGTATAGCCCTGAAATAAACTGCCTTTATTTTGTGCATTGTGTATATATATATATATCTCTATATATATACATATATATAATATACATACACACAATTTCATATAACCAGATTATACATATTATATTTCATATAACTAGATTAAAGAGTGGCTACATTAAACAGACTCTTGCACAGGCAAATAGATAGGTTCTCTTAAAAGGACAAACACACCCACTCAGTTATTTTTTATCTTTCCTGCACTCCCCATCCATCCTCTGTCAAAGCAGGAAGTGCAAATCCTGTGCAAGAGTCATGTTAGAGATTACCAAGGATTACATAGGGTTAATGACTTTCTACCCTTAAAAGCATGGCCATGTTTAGGCCAGACAATTGGATGCTCTGACCGAAGCAATGTATTCTGGGAGTAATGCTGCTAGGCCATATGCTCCCCCATACTCTAAATGATCAGGAATTTCACAAGTGCTCTGAAGGAGAAACAAAATGGTGGGGGAGTTTATTGAGGGTATTACTGGGTGGGGGGGGAGTTGCTTTTGCATGTAGAGACTGTTCACTTAGTACAGTAAATATTTACTTTGCAAAGTGAATGTTAAATAGGCTTAGTAAATACAGTAAAGCGGTGTTCACTTCAATCAACCCATCATGTGCAAGCAAGAATCCTGTTTTTGTATTTTCTTTTCACATGACTGGGTACTTGGAGTAAACATAGCTTTATTGTATTGAAGTGAACAGCCTCCACTCTTTAGTAAATCAACCCCAGAGGGTCTTGTGCAGGGTAGTGGGGTAGAATTAAGAGTGTAAATTCCCAATCCGCCCCCTAGATCAGGGCTGTAGCTACCATGGGGCGAGTGAGGCACTCACCTCAGGCACAGTTGAGAAGGGGCACAGCCTGGGCCGGCCTGGCTGCGTCCCCTTGCACCTGTTGCCATGGCAAGCACAGGCTCCAACACAGCTGTGGCTCGGCAGGGAGAAGAGGGGCGGCACAGGCTCCAGCTTCTCCTCGGATCCCCGCTGCTCTCTCTTCCCTGCCTGTATGGACAGAGGCAGTGGGGATCCGATGAGAAATGGAGCGCTGCAGCCAGTGTGGTGGCGGAGGAGGGAGCTGTCACTCAGGGCGGCTTTGCGGTGAGGAGAGAGAGAGCCGCTCGGCCAGGTCCTGACAGCCAGTGGAACTTTCTTTTCTCACTGCTCGACCATCCTGAAGTGACATAGCTTAAAAATAAATAAAGCCCCCCCACCCCACTCACAGACTCATGCACACATATTATTAGACATGTGCAAAGAAATTTGTTTAGGACGAAATGAACAGAAACTTAAAATGTTTTTATTAGTTTCGTCAAATGAAACAAATTGTTATGCTATTTTGGATTCTGGAGGCGGGGCGCATGATGCCGCGTGTGTGCAGCGTGAGGCGACATCGCACGTCTGTTGGGGGGCACAAATTTTCTGTTCTTGCCTCGGGCGCAAAGGGAGCTAGCTACGGCTCTGCCCTAAATTTTGCTATAGATAAGCATGAAGTGTTTGTGACTCTATGGGGGTGATTTACTAACCTAAACACACACACACACCAGGTGTGTGTGATTTTCACACAGCAAAACGTATTTATCAACCAAAAAGTCTCTAAAAGCATATTTCCACTAATGCCATATATGGAAAAATCATGCACATGATGCATATGTAATGCTGCATCACAGTTTAGACAAAAATGGTTAGCTCATGCATTTACATTCCTTGCATTCATCAACGCAAGCAACACAACATAGAGCTAATTTACCCAACATCACCTTGGAATTCATTCAGGGCTTTGCACAACACACCTGCTGGGTGTGTACACATTACAAAGGTGTTTAGATTCCACCCATAGATCATGCTGGGAGGGAACACACTGCAGAGGTGTATACACATTCGTGGTGTGTTTATAAGGTTAGTAAATCAACCCCCATCAGTCACTGTAGGAATTAAATGTCAGTTCTGCCCCCTAGCAGAGAAGCTTTATGGAACGGGGTTGAGGGACATAAAGATAGTATTGAGAGGGAGCTGTTTAGCAGAAGGAAGAGGAGAGTGTGCGTGTGGAGAGACTGGTCCATAAGGAAGATGTAGGACCAGGCACAACAAGATGTAGATGCTGAATACTTCTATCTGTTTCCCCTTAGGGGGGAAGCAAGAGAGACAGAGACTACTCCAATGCCTATGAAAGGAAACAGGACTCTGGGCGTCACCTCAACAACTCTCGTCTTGCATTGGTAACTGTTGTGTGTTCTGACAAGGATTGTGCCATCACCTGAATGTTGATGACTGAAACATGTAAGATATAGTACAGAAATAACTTTGGTAAAGCATTGAAAAGGCTCTGTTTGTAAAGTGGTCCTTCTAATCTCAAGATGGAGTCTTCTCATGGGAACGAGTGTACAGGTGAAACTCGAATAATTAGAATATCGTGCAAAAGTAATTGCAGTAAGTGCTGCAAAAGGGGCCCAAACCAAGTACTGAGTACATATACATGCTTGTACTTTTCAGAGGTCCGATATTGTTCTATGTACAATCCTTGATTTATTGATAGCATATAATATTCTACTTTTTTGAGGTTGTGGATTTGGGGTTCTTGGGGTTTTCATGAGCTGTAAGCCATAATCATCACAATTATGACAAATCACGGCTTGAACTATCTTGCTTTGCATGTAATGAGTCTATCTCATATATTAGTTTCACCTTTTAAGTTGCATTAGTGAAATAAATGAACTTTGCACGATATTCTAATTATTCGAGTTTCACCTGTATGTGGGCTCTGTGAAGACCCAGTATCCATAGTATCACAGGGGGTCTGAGTTTCGAAACAGAAGTGCCCAGGCAATGATTGGTTATTGGAACATGTGAGGAATCTTTGGCACTGCACAGGAGGTACATGTGCCCCCGTTACATTGTACTGGTAGGAAGCATCAGTCACATTTTAGCTTACCTTGTAAAAACCCTTTAAATATAAACACCTATAATCATCATTATGGTTGCAGTTAAAATTCCATAATACATTTCAAATGATGTAAATCACTAAATTATGTGACATTTTACTGTTTGATTAATATGGAAATGTATTTTTATGAAATATCTTTCACAACTCTAAAACTAAAAAATAAATAACAAAAAAAAATAGTAGAAATACAAAAGATGAAGAAATAAAAGAAAAAGTACTTTTGATAATAATAATTTGTCAATCCGACCTGTTACAAAATATCCTTTATCAGCCTTGTACCTGCAGAGGAATAAAACCTACAGAAACTACAGTGAAGGATGAAAAATGCCTTTGCATTCACTTCTAAGTTTAATTTTTATCTCCTTTGTGGGAAACATCTACCATCATCTATCAGTATAACTGCCTGATCATATAAAGTTTCAACGATGGTACAATATTGAACTACGTGGAATAATATTGCTTACAATAGTAAGATATGAAGCAATATGATTGCCAGCAAATATTGCTTTCTCTTTTTTGAGTTCTACGTTGAAGGATTTTTTTTTGCTGAAAAGGTTAAAGCCCAAAGCGGGGCAGTTGAAATGTAAGTTACCTTTGCATTGGGGCTTCTTTTTATACTGCATGGGTTAAATGCTCGTTTAGGGCCCATTCTCACAATAGCCTTGCATTAAAAGCATGATACCTATTCCCCTACCCCTAGACTTAGGGCCCGTTCACAACATAGCATTGTGTTAAACGCATTATGACTGCAGGCGTTTAGCACCTGCTATTGTACAGTGCACATAGCCTCCTACCAGTCTATTATTCCTTGTGGGATTCTCTGGTAAGAATCTGGTGGGGTGTGCTTAGACTCTGAGCCTTAGCCCTATCAAAGGCTCAGACCTTCTCCACATGCAGCTAGCACAGAGGGTCCACTATCCAGTTTGTTTTCTTGCCAACCACATTAGCCACTTTCTGTCAGGCTGTTTAATTACAACAGTGGCTTCTTGAACGTCCTTTTCCCACTTCCACTCATGTGTGCAAGCAGGCAACCAACTGTATTTCAAACAGCCAGCAATGGCTGTTTACACACAAGTGTTCGGGTGGCTATAGAGCCACTTAATCACTTATATGTTGTCTGCACGTGTGCGGCTCCCCACTGCCGCAGATCTCGGGCTTCACTGTCCCCAGTGCAGCACCGGGACCTGCACAGCGACACTGTGAAAGGAGATTGGGGGGAGTCAGCACACGTCCTCCCACTGATCTCCCCTCCAATCACTGAATGTAGAAGTGATGTGTATTACATCACTTGCTCCTTCAGCTGTCATTTCTTCAGCTTTTGTAGCTGGAGAGAAGCTGCTGAAGCAGATCTCTGCTTAATCAACTTCTTTGGTGGCCCCTAGTTGATATTAGGGGTCCTTTAGATGCCCGGAGTCTCCATAAAGAGGGCCTGTTACTGTAAATTTGCTATCACGTAGGGGGCTTCTTAGCCCCCTATGTGATAGCATTAAAGTTAAGTGCGGAGTTAAAAAAAAGTAAAAAAAATTAAAGTAACATAAAAAAAATAACGTTACATATAAAAAAAAATTAAAAACACAAAAAAAGTTTAAAGTCCCCCACCCTTACATACACACATATACGGGTGCGCCTATATGCTAAAACAATGATTTCTCATTACACCGCACATGTTACATATCACCATGAATGTCGGAGCATGAGCAATAATTCTAGGGAGCTCAATCACTGATAACACTAAACTGATGAGCAGTAAAAACTTTTAAAGTGTTGCCTGTGGCCAATTTTGGGTATGGCAGTTTCTTGTGTTGTGCGAGCGCATGCAATTTAAGGCTTGACATGTTTGTTATCTATTTACCCAACGTGACCCCATCTTTTATATTTTACCAAAAAATTGGGTAATAATAAATGTTTCATAACATAATGTAGCAAAAGCAGTTTTTTTGCCCCCAAAAGTTTTTTTCTGTATATAGTAAGAAATAAGTGGTGATTAAATACTACCAAAACAAAGCTCCATCTGTCCTTAAAACATGATAAAAAAATGAATTTCAGTACAGCATTGCATGACTGAAAAAATGTCAGTTAAAGTACCTCAGCGCTGGATACTAAAAAATGGCCTGGTCAGGAAGGGGGTTAACACTCAGGTTTTAAAGTGGTTAAAACATCTCTTTCCCAAAATGTATACAACTTATCATTTTGAGGCTTGGTGAAGAATTGAGGAAATTGTGCACAAGAAAAACTGAATTTCAGTGTTATTCTTGGTGGTTTAGAATTCCAAGACTTCTGGAGAAAGGAAATGAAGACTGCCCAAAGGGCTTTATGTCTGATTCTGCTGTTGTCTGAGCACCCTTAGCTTGAGTGCCAGTGCCAAAAGGTTCCTTTAGTATCCCTGGTAGAATTTGTGAGGTGGCCCCAACATCTTGTCCAGCAGGGCTTCCAGAAGCTTTTCAAAACCATTGTAGTAGTTACGGTTTAGAAATTCCAAATTTTGGAAGTTTACAACTCGTTGAAAAGCTTGACCAAACTGCAACTGGTGGAGCTTTCTGAGGTGTTATATTGAGAAAAACGCTTTCCCAAAAAGCAAATAGTCGGGTCCTCAAGAGTGAACAATTTCTGTGTTGCAGCTCCAAAGATTTTCCTCACAGGATAACTGGATTCATCTCCCATTTTACTTAGATGTAAGCTTCTTCAAAATGGTTTATGAAAATGAAACTTGGGGCTTTTTGTAATAAAAGTGTGCTAGCATTACATAGAATGAGGTGCAATGTTCAGTATGCAACAACAATATTTTTTATCTCTCATGCTATGAAAATTATAGCATAATATCCAATTGGTTGGTACTACAACCAGAACAAAATTTAGCCAAGTTTACTAAGCATGGCCAACCTAATCTCCAATAAAATACATGATGCTCCCTAATTAACATATAATTATAATTAACTATAATTTTCAACTTTTTGCACATTTAAAATTGGATGAGTATCAAATTCCTATGACTTCAATTACTGCACCCTACAGTTTCTGGATTTGTGTGCTAATTAAAGAAATAAACAAACACAACACATTGGCATAACCCAAGAGATTTAACTAGGGGAGAGAAGTATGAAATATGATGCTGATATGTGAATTAGTACAATTCTTATATTACCCTGTTTCCCCCGAAAATAAGACCTACCCCAAAAATAAGACCTAGTACTATTTTTGGGAATTGCTAAAATATAAGACCCACCACGAAAATAAGACCTAGTTGTGACCATTCCCTGGGCCGGTGGTGGCATAAGGGGGAACTTGAAGAGCCGCGGGAGAGGCAGGAGAGAATCAGCGGTGCCAACAAAGCCAGCGCTAGGGGAAGCAAAGCGGCATCGGAGGGAGCAGAGCTGCATAACCCGAACCCTCCTCTATAGCGACGGCTCCTGTCACAGGCGGAGGGATACCAAATGCACTCCGACTGTGAGGAATCGATAGTAAAAGTGCGTTTCGCTCATTCTGGAGAGCGATTGGTTACCAAATTGGAAAGGTACGGCACCCCTGATTGCCCCGATCACCCTATTTTTGTATAAGTGTGGATTGTTGTACATTAACAAAAAATAAGACCTAACTCAAAAATAAGACCTAGTGTGTTTTTTTTTGAGCCAAAAAAAAAAATAAGACAGTTTCTTATTTTCGGGGAAACGCGGTAACTATTGCATCAAATAAAATGTTTAATTATGGTAGAATTATGAAAAAGTAGGCAGTAATGTAAATGTTTGCAGTGTCGCCTGGCCTATAACAACAAATTCCTTCTAGTATTTATTTTCATGATCCTACTAATCCTACTAATATTATTACTTTTTGTAATATCTTAGCTGCACCTTCCAGAACGTTATTTGCCATACATCTTTGATCTACTGGAAGACTGTTTTAAACATCCAAACCTATAAACTAAAGATTTAATTAGTTATTAATATTAACCACAGTCTTGACCTGTTCAGTATGCAGGTCACATGGTCCATGGCATTGAATAATAAATCAGAAATGCAACAACAGCAATTTCGAAAGAAATAGCTTAGAATGAAATCTTCTGCTTAAGTATTCATGAGGCAGGAGCATAACCCAAAGATACTTATTACTTTGACTCTGCTTATTCAACACTCTCATCTCCTAACTTGACTCAAAAGGATTCATTTTATTCATTAAATCCATTAACGTTCTTTTAAAGAAGCTTGAGGCTGTGATTCATCAAAAATTGATGAATGAGGATTACGCATTGTGTTCTGTCTTCAACTGCCGTTCAAGACCATGGTGCTGTATGATTCTGGAAAAATCCTGAAGAAACCTTTTAGAGAACAGCACCCAGAGTGAAGATTTTTATGTAGCCAATGGAAACATACAGAAAAGAAAACCACTTTTTTAATTATTTTATATTTTTTGGCTAATTCTACTATTGAAACAGTCTCTTGCATCTTCCCTTTGGGGTATATATGTGAGCTGCTGGAGCTTTAAGTCTCAGCAGTAAGTTTCAAGACTAGCAAGGCATACAATGATACATGGACTGCATCCTCTTGTGTTCATGTAGAGCAGACCAGCACGATGAATGTTTATCACTGTGTACTATGGTGACTTCTTCTTCCTCTTCTCTCAATTGACTAGGAGGTAAGAGGTCATTGACTAGCTGCATTCAACCTGTCAGCCCAGCATTATTCAGCATGAAGCTTTGTAGATTTTGTGAAGCTTAGGTTCCAGCTGGGATGTTACTTCTTCCACAACGTAATTTACTTTCTCTTTTGTCAATAGGAATGGAAAAAAACTTTTATTACACATTTCTTAAATCAAAAGCAGGGCATGATAAAATGCATCTGTTACTTTTCTTATTACTGTAGACACAGCGTGGAACTGAAATCTATGTAGGAGAATGAGCAACATTTGGTTTGTTTTTTTGTTCCAAACTATAAGGCATCATTGACGAGATACTAGATTTGGCATCAAACACATTTTCTGTATTAGACACTGAGCTGCCATCAGACATATATTTCCTTAGTGAGGTTGCAAGCTTTGCCTTGATTTCGGACAGAGCCTGGCTGTTAATATTCAGCCATAGATCCTCTCTTGTTCCAAAAATCCAGAGTCAGCTCAATGTTTCCAGGTATTAGTACTCAAAACTTTGGGCTAGTACTTTTAAAGCCCAACTCTGAGTTAATTTTTATAGATGAAGTGTTAATAAAACTCAGGCTTCACTACTCACCTTCATCCAGAGCTGTGTCCCACAATACCACTTTCCGCCAGAAGGCATCATCAGTCTTGAGACTGAATGACTTTCTGTGTCACTTAACCTGGAAGACAAAGAACATACAGTACCTTCATTCACTATGTACTGGCTCAGAGAGTGGCAGTAATGTCATTATGTCAGCACTACTCAGTAAAGACAATGCAGCCCGAAGAAGAGGTTTACAGGAAGAGGGCCCTCATGGACCATTCAGTTAGTCTTAAGACATATAAAAAATATAAGTATAAAATTTAAAAAATAGTAAAAAATACACACGGGGGCTACAACGGGGGTAAATTTGCAGAGGGAGCCTGGAGCCTGAAGTTGTGCTTAAATTTTACATACAGTATACTGTTTTAACCAAATTATAGTAAATGTTTATAATAATAATAATAATAACAACATCTTTTTTTTAAAACTAATACTAACTCATACTAACTGTTTTATGATAGTAAATTCCATTATGGTGCAGAATGTGTCTGCAATGTACAGACATGGACAAATTTGTTGGTACCCTTCCATGAAAAAAGAAGAACCCACAAAATTTCCCTGAAAAAAAAATTCAACTGACCAAAGTATTTGGCACCCAATGATTTAGCAGAATATTTAAAATAATATAATACATGAAAATGGCATTGACAAAAATGATGAGACCCTTAACCTAATATTGTGTTGCACATTTAGAGGCAATTACTGCACACAAGCAATTTCTGTGGCTCTCAATGGGACTTTAGAATCTGCTAACTGGTAGTTTGGGCTGGTCTTCTTGAGCACATAGCTCCAGGTATGGAGCATGCCTTAGCCAGACTGCATGTTTCAGCTTGTTCCATAGATGTTCAATAGGATTCAGGCATCTTAGAAAGCCATTCAGAATAGTTCAATGTTTGTTCTTTGCTATTCTTGGGTGCTTTTAGCTGTGTCTTTTGGGTTATTATCCTGTTGGAGTATCCATGACTTGAGACAGGGCTTTCTGACACTGGGAACTACATTTTGCTCATGAATTCTTTGATAGTCTTGAGACTTCATTGTGTCCTGCACAGATTTAATAAACAGAACAGTAAGTCAGCAGCACTCCAAAAGTTTATCCAAGCAAAATTCTTTTTATTCCATGGGTAAAGTTACATCACCAAGTGTAGCAACATTTCAGAACACACTGAGGTAACAAACCAACTCCCTAAAAGCTGATATAAATTGTACTGTGGATTCACCATTATGCTGTCCACGTTGAAGAAATTTATAGCATTTCAAACCTCAGGGCACAATCCTTGACTCAATGTGACCTGAAAGTTCAGGAAGGCTCTATTCACTTTAGAATAATTAAATGGGTTTATTAGGTTCAGTAAACTTCAGGAGAAAGGGTTAGGGCACAGTATACCAAAAGCACCCAAAAATGACTCAAGACTTCCAAGTACAGTCAATACAAGATTATGGGCCTTAAGGCTGAGACTGGCAATCCGTATTCTCAAACTGTCGAATAATGCCTCTAGTAAGAGTACGCAGAACTTGCTGCAATTTCCACCAGCAGCAGGGTGTGCCTAGATCTTGTTACCATGCAAAGTTTATGTCAAAAAATATATGTAATATGTATATAGTTTTATTTTTTTGTTTTAAATATTTCACCTGAGGTGGGGGTAGCTAGTAGGTAAATAAAGTCTTTGTTGTGCTTATCACGGTGGAGGGGAGTTGCAGACCAATGAATTGTAAATAGGGTTATTGTTCAGCCCAGACATGTCCGGATAATTGCATAGAGTATGGCTGGTCCTCAGTCTTTTTCGGAGCCGAGACCCTTGGATCTAACAATAGGTAGACTGGCCAATCATAGAAAGGGGTGGGGAGTATGCCATCAGACATATATTTCCTTAGTGAGGTTGCAAGCTTTGCCTTGATTTCGGACAGAGCCTGGCTGTTAATATTCAGCCATAGATCCTCTCTTGTTCCAAAAATCCAGAGTCAGCTCAATGTTTCCAGGTATTAGTACTCAAAACTTTGGGCTAGTACTTTTAAAGCCCAACTCTGAGTTAATTTTTATAGATGAAGTGTTAATAAAACTCAGGCTTCACTACTCACCTTCATCCAGAGCTGTGTCCCACAATACCACTTTCCGCCAGAAGGCATCATCAGTCTTGAGACTGAATGACTTTCTGTGTCACTTAACCTGGAAGACAAAGAACATACAGTACCTTCATTCACTATGTACTGGCTCAGAGAGTGGCAGGAATGTCATTATGTCAGCACTACTCAGTAAAGACAATGCAGCCCGAAGAAGAGGTTTACAGGAAGAGGGCCCTCATGGACCATTCAGTTAGTCTTAAGACATATAAAAAATATAAGTATAAAATTTAAAAAATAGTAAAAAATACACACGGGGGCTACAACGGGGGTAAATTTGCAGAGGGAGCCTGGAGCCTGAAGTTGTGCTTAAATTTTACATACAGTATACTGTTTTAACCAAATTATAGTAAATGTTTATAATAATAATAATAATAACAACATCTTTTTCTTAAAACTAATACTAACTCATACTAACTGTTTTATGATAGTAAATTCCATTATGGTGCAGAATGTGTCTGCAATGTACAGACATGGACAAATTTGTTGGTACCCTTCCATGAAAAAAGAAGAACCCACAAAATTTCCCTGAAAAAAAAATTCAACTGACCAAAGTATTTGGCACCCAATGATTTAGCAGAATATTTAAAATAATATAATACATGAAAATGGCATTGACAAAAATGATGAGACCCTTAACCTAATATTGTGTTGCACATTTAGAGGCAATTACTGCACACAAGCAATTTCTGTGGCTCTCAATGGGACTTTAGAATCTGCTAACTGGTAGTTTGGGCTGGTCTTCTTGAGCACATAGCTCCAGGTATGGAGCATGCCTTAGCCAGACTGCATGTTTCAGCTTGTTCCATAGATGTTCAATAGGATTCAGGCATCTTAGAAAGCCATTCAGAATAGTTCAATGTTTGTTCTTTGCTATTCTTGGGTGCTTTTAGCTGTGTCTTTTGGGTTATTATCCTGTTGGAGTATCCATGACTTGAGACAGGGCTTTCTGACACTGGGAACTACATTTTGCTCATGAATTCTTTGATAGTCTTGAGACTTCATTGTGTCCTGCACAGATTTAATAAACAGAACAGTAAGTCAGCAGCACTCCAAAAGTTTATCCAAGCAAAATTCTTTTTATTCCATGGGTAAAGTTACATCACCAAGTGTAGCAACATTTCAGAACACACTGAGGTAACAAACCAACTCCCTAAAAGCTGATATAAATTGTACTGTGGATTCACCATTATGCTGTCCACGTTGAAGAAATTTATAGCATTTCAAACCTCAGGGCACAATCCTTGACTCAATGTGACCTGAAAGTTCAGGAAGGCTCTATTCACTTTAGAATAATTAAATGGGTTTATTAGGTTCAGTAAACTTCAGGAGAAAGGGTTAGGGCACAGTATACCAAAAGCACCCAAAAATGACTCAAGACTTCCAAGTACAGTCAATACAAGATTATGGGCCTTAAGGCTGAGACTGGCAATCCGTATTCTCAAACTGTCGAATAATGCCTCTAGTAAGAGTACGCAGAACTTGCTGCAATTTCCACCAGCAGCAGGGTGTGCCTAGATCTTGTTACCATGCAAAGTTTATGTCAAAAAATATATGTAATATGTATATAGTTTTATTTTTTTGTTTTAAATATTTCACCTGAGGTGGGGGTAGCTAGTAGGTAAATAAAGTCTTTGTTGTGCTTATCACGGTGGAGGGGAGTTGCAGACCAATGAATTGTAAATAGGGTTATTGTTCAGCCCAGACATGTCCGGATAATTGCATAGAGTATGGCTGGTCCTCAGTCTTTTTCGGAGCCGAGACCCTTGGATCTAACAATAGGTAGACTGGCCAATCATAGAAAGGGGTGGGGAGTTGTAAAGAGGATTTTGGAAACCCTCCAATCTCCATTAGGCCTTGGGAGGCAACCAATCGAAGGCTTGCAATGCATCCCTATGGACACCGGTGGTACATTAACGATTGAGGGAAGAAGCTCCTTCTCTTTTCTGTTGGTGATGACGAGAGGGCCCTACCTGAACATCTCCTGGTAAGTATCCGGATACGCCTACGCACTTATGTATGTTGTGTATTTGTCTTGTATGTATGTACCATGGTCTGTGCTTTTATTAATATTTTGATGCATGCTTAGATCTCTTCTTTAGGTTTGTAGTTACATAGATTGTTGGTTCAGTGTATTCAAGTCTGCATACTATATACCAATAAATTCTGTTATTGTGTTGAGCTTGAAAATCTCATGACTGACTCCTTAAGAATCTCATACCTGTAAGTGTGAATGCTTATATAGCAGATCATAACGTGAAATAGGAATTTGAGTAACACTCTCCAGACACTAATCAGTCTATTGTCAAGATTTTCTACACATGCAGCCATGGAGGTATCCTCCAGCTAGGCAGCAATTATCATCAAGGCCCTAAGACAAAGACCTCCTAGTGATTTTCCAGAGAAAAAAAAATATTCATAACTCAACAAACAAAAACAACAATCAAGAGTAAGCAATATCCTGTACATTGGGAAATCCAGTAAATACAGAAACAATAGCAATTAGAGCTCAGGCTGATTATAGCCAACCTACCCACCGAGTTTAAAATAGGGACCCTCCAGCTTATTGCAGGGTCTCTACAGAATGAATTGACCGTACATGCAGAAAATTAAGTGCTAGTAGTGGCAAATGGGAGCCCTCTAGCCACTCAGTAATTTGTGCCTGGTTCCAGGTATCTGCAATACATGCCCCTTGTTCATTGTAATTAGGGCTGTGTATATTGGATCATAACTTAATAGCCGCTGTACTTGCTTTTATTCTGTCTCTCTGGTTTGCATACGTTTCTTAATAATGGGTATCCAGCATCAGGTCCCATACCTGTAAGAAAAATGTAACAGCAGTTATGAACCAATGGATAAATCACTTCCTCGCTGATTTGTAATGAAATTATAATACAGTCATAGAACATGGAAAAATGCAAGCAGATACATACATTTATTATTAAAGTCTCTCAGACATTTTTCTTGTAAAACCAGCTGCCATAATAAGAGGTGATTGTGTTATAAGGATACATGTATTAGCAAATGAGAATAGCAGTGTTACAAATTAGATACAGCAGATTAAATCATTTAAAAGCCATGCTCCCAAAATGAAATCATTACTGGCAGTGCAGCATACCGAACATATTGTTAGACAGTTGATACATGTGCAAATGCAATTGGGGTCTATTCACAAAAGGGTGAAGAGTTTGGAGAAGGCAGGAGAAGCGAACAATCTAGGACAGGGGTGCCCACAAGGTCGATCGCGATCTACCAGTCGATCGCGTAGCGATCACTGGTAGATCGCCATGTCCTCTCCTCCCGCTGCTTCTCTGGATCCCCGCTGCTCTCTCCAGCGGGGATCCGAGAAGAAGTGAAGGAACCGGCGGCGGGGGGGGGGGGAGGACGGAGGCGCCGGCACAGAACTAATGCAGAGCGGTGAGGAGAGAGAGAGACGCTCGGCCAGGATCTGACAGCCGGCGCCTCTCTCTCCCCTCACTGCTCGTCACAGCGGCTCCACCACCCCCGCCCCCCCCACGGCTGAAGTGTTCTTTCACTTCTCGTTGGATCCCCCGCTGCCTCTGCCCGGAAGAGCAGGGGGATACAGAAGAGAAGCTGAGCCCATTTGTGCGTGGCCGAGCGGCAGAGGATCGGTACACGTCAGTAGTATGTAGTCCCGTTCATTCATGTGTTTCTCAATGGGGAGAAGCACTCTGCACAGAGGCTCCTCCCTATTCAGAAACTGCTTGATAGTAAAATATTTTCTGAATGAATGGGAAGCCTCTGTGCTTTCCATTCATTTAGAATAGAGGCTGCAGAAAAAAAGATTGAGGACTATGGGGTCTATTCACGAAGCTGCCGAAGGATCTGGCCGTAGCTTCGGCAGATCCTTCGACTAGGTTCGACCCCAGGACCCCTTCGGTTCAGAAGAACCGAAGGGGTGCTGTACGGGCTATTCACAATAGCCCGTACAGCTCCCGATCATGGCCGAGCGGCTCAGCCGAGCCG
>NW_017306541.1:921798-939979 GCF_000935625.1 Nanorana parkeri
GCTAGTTTACTATTGGCTATTGCAAATTGAAATAGCCAATAGTAATGTCCCAATGCTTTTCAGTGTGAAAATTTTTTTTTTTTTTTTTCTATTCTGACATCTATCGTGTCAGAATAAAGAAAAAAAGACACAGCAGTGTTTCTCTCCTTGGCGGCCAGGAGACTCCCGGGGCGCCAGGGAGAGTTAGCTGTTTGGAGATCAGTGTCCCTGGTTAGCTGGTAACCAGGGGTGCTGATCTCGCTGCAAGTGGCCGGAGCCAGCCGTAAGATCACGGCTGGCTCCGCCCAGCTGTCAGAAGCAGGCTGTCGGCCAGCCAATGGCCAGCTTCGGCTTTCAGCACGGCTCAGCCGAGTCGATGCATATGCGTTCGGCTTGGCTGAGCCGCTCGGCCATGATCGGGAGCTGTACGGGCTATTGTGAATAGCCCATACAGCACCCCTTCGGTTCTACTGAACCGAAGGGGTCCTGGGGCCGAAGCTAGGCGAAGGATCGGCCGAAGCTACGGCCAGATCCTTTGGCAGCTTCGTGAATAGACCCCAGAATCTCTGCTGTAGCCTAAGATTTTTTTAAGAATGGGTCTATTTTTCTTTTTTTGCTATGTCTGCTTTAACAACACTGACTGCATATATTTTTTAAATTACTTTTTTATTGTTAGGCAGAAAATACAATTGTATTTGTAAGAAAAGCTTTATTTTCCAAATATATTTTGAAGGATATTTTTTGCATTGTCTCAGTCATCCATGTACACAGTTTTCAAGACATTTTTGTATATTACTTTCTTGGGATTAATAAACCAAACTTTTGCGAGTTTTATTCCTTTTCTATGGTGTCTTCCAAAATTCTGCATTTATTTTGTATTCTTCAACAATTATTAGTTATTTATGAGTGTAAATTACCCCCACACACGGGCCCGGATTTCCCACAAGGCCACCGAGGCCCGGCCTCGGGGCGGCAGCGGTGACCTTGTGGGGAAGTTGCGGGCGCCGGTGTATGGTGTCCGGCGGCCGCACACTACGGAGCCGGTGGGCGGAGCCTCAGGCCGCCCCGTCGTGATTGGAAAGCGCCAGCGATACACTATGTTGTGATGGCGGAGGCATTCCAACAGTGGGCGAAGTGCTCTCCGTTGCTGGAGTGTGTGGACGGAGAGGTCTTGGAAGAGTTTCACTTCTGTCCCGTCCAGGAATACAGCTCCCCTAGAGCGTTGTAGGATCTCCTCCTTCAGGGGGAAACTCTGCAAACAGCAGATGACATCTCGAGGCATGTCGTCAGTCGTCATCCTGGGCCTCAGCGCTCTGTGTGCCCGCACGAATTCGATAGGTGAGTCCAGAGACCTCTCCAATAGGTCGTTAAATAATCGGAGAAGGGTGGTGGGGACCGCATCGGGCATGATGGTTTCCGGGAGACCACGGACCCTTATGTTAGATCTTCGGCCCCGGTTGTCTAGGTCTTCTAATTGGCGTCTCATTGTGATGAGGGAGTGACCGTAGTTCCGTCACCGCAGAGTGTAGGGTTGCTTTTATGTCTTCTGCGATGGAGGACAGGTCGGTCCGAGTCGGGAGATGTTTAATGTACTCGTGCATCGACTCACCGTCTGGATCGGGAAGGGCAGGATGGATTTTGCCGAAGGAAAACGTATCCTACGGGGGGACTTCAATGTACCGTTGAATCCCCTCCTAGATTCCTCCACTGGCAAATCATCGGTATCCTTTCGTAACCTATGTACAATCAAAAAACTCCTGACGTCTCTTAACCTTCATGATACATGGAGATTCCTCCACCCCACGGTGAAGGACTTCACCTTCTTCTCACACACACATTCCAGCTACTCTAGACTGGATTACCTCTTCCTCTCTCAAGCAGACTTGCCCACCCTGATAGGGGCCACAATTGAACCAATGATCCTATCCGACCATGCTCCCATCTCTATGACCATCACATTTCCTATATACTCCTCACGCTCTCACGTGTGGAGATTGAATCCTTCTACATTGGGAGAACCCAACCACATATCATCGATATAAGGCAAGCTCCAAGAATTTTTCTCACTGAATAGCAGCACTTGTTCTTCCCCGCTGATGTTGTGGGAAGCACACAAAAGTGTAATTAGAGGGGAATTCATTCGTATTCAAGCCCTCCTCCACAAACAAAATAAAGCCCGCAGCAATGCTCTGCTTGCTCGAATAGCCACCTTAGAGGAACTTCACAAAAGATCCCTGGCACAATCTCATTTGTCGGAACTCTCCCAAGCCCGCAATGACCTTCTTCAATTGATCCAAGAGAATACTAAAAAGGCCTTCATATCCCGAAGCAAAATATACTAAGAGCACAGTAAAAAAGCGGGAAAGTTCCTAGCGAGGTCCCTGAAACGCCAAAAAGCGACCCGCACAGTCTCACAAATAGTAGATGCCTCGGGAGCTAAACATTTAGCAACGCCTCAGATAGCATCCCAGTTCCGGTCTTTTTATGAACAACTATACGGTATTGCTGCTCAATATTCCTCCAACCCTGGCCAAAATGCCCGCTCTGAACTCATAAAGTCCTTCCTGTCAGAACACAGCCCCCCTCCCCTAACTGATGCATCTAGAATAGACCTGGAATCCCCCTTCACAGCCAAAGAAGTCCAAACTGCGATCTCCCAACTGAAACCTGGAAAAAGCCCTGGCCCCGACGGTTTTACGTCACAATATTACAAAACATTCTCGGAACACCTTATCCCCCACTTCCTGTCTGCCTTTGACCGGAATCCCAGACAGCCGCATAACTCGGTCCATCTGCTAGAGGCCCATGTGGTCGTGTTGCCAAAACCAGGAAAGGACGAATCCTTATGCGCAAGCTATCGTCCCATCTCCATGCTCAACATCGATGTTAAGTTACATGCTAAAATAATCGCCAACCACTTAGCTCCTCTTCTTCCGGACATAATCAATGGCAATCAGGTGGGCTTCATTCCGGGACGGGAAGCACGCGATAACACCACAAAAGCCATAGGCCTTCATCACTGGATCACAAGTAGGGGTCATGCAGGCTTCTTCCTATCTACAGATGCTGAGAAGGCATTTGATAGGGTGGCATGGGATTACCTCTTCGCCTCTTTGACTCATATCGGCTTAGGCCCTCATATGCTGGACCGCATAGCCCTATTGTACCACAAACCGACTGCAAAGATCCGAGTGAATGGCACATTGTCAGACGCCTTCCCCACTTACAATGGTACCCGGCAGGGTTGACCCCCTATCTCCACTGTTGTTTGTGTTGGCTCTGGAGCCCTTCCTTCGGAAGATACGCTCCGACCCAAACATTCACGGATTCTGTACGCCCTACAAGGAATTCAAAGTGGCCGCATTTGCAGATGACTTACTATTTTTCTTGACACAGCCGAGAATATCACTCCCCAATCTACTGAACGCACTTCAGGAATTCGCATCTATCTCATTCTTTAAAATCAATCTATCAAAATCAGCCGCATTGAATGTATCCCTTGCGGATGACCTGGTCCACTTTTGCAAATTACATTTCCCCTTCCGCTGGGCAGATACCTCCATTACCTATCTGGGCATTGAACTTCCTACTGATTTGAAGAAGCTATACTCCCTTAATTTTGCTACTCAATTATCCCGATTACGGGTGGACATGAAAGAATGGAACAAGGGGCTATACTCATGGTTTAGCCGTGCGGCAGTCCTAAAAATGACCACCATGTCACGACTGCTATACATGTTCCAGACTGTACCCATCGCTCTTCCCAAAGCCTTCTTCTCTTCGGTCAATGCTCTTTTTCGCACCTTTCTTTGGGAAGGTAGATCCCCACGCATCGGATTCTCAACTTTAACCCGTTCAAAATCCTCTGGGGGTATAGGGCTTCCTCATATACAGAATTACTACCGGGCCTGCCATCTCACACGTATCATAGACTGGGCCAGACATGGACCATATAAAGAATGGGTCCAGATTGAACAACTCCAATCAGGATCACCGATTGGCTCCTGGCCCTGGCTTCAGCGCTCCACACTCCCGCCCCAAGTGCTCACTCACCCTACGATAGGCCACTCCTTACGCCTCTTTGACACCATGTGCAAGACCGCGGACGTCTCATCGATCCTTGGGCCTCTTACCCCGGTCCGTATGAATCCCACTTTACCACCGGGCCTTCACTCCTCATTCCTTCACTCTTGGTCTCCCGAAGCCAACCCGACCGCGAACATGTTCTTTGACAGCCAAGGGGAGTTTCGGTCGTTGGCTGACTTAAACTCTGACACCTCCACCGGATCTTTACCACTATGGACGTATATGCAACTCCGCCACTTCCTAAACAATAGACAACATAAGCAACACTTTACACGCTCCCTTACCGCCCTTGAGCGACTCTGCGCGTCCCCTGGCAAGGTCGCTCATACCGTATCAGAGACCTACTCCTTACTGTCGAACTCCTCCGCACTGCCACCTACACCCTCTACCAAGGCATGGGCAAAAGACTTATCTATTGACCTCTCCCCACAAGAGTGGGAGAGGATGGATCTACTCTTGCTGAAAGGCTCCCTGAATGTACAGATCCAGGAAACTAATTACAAACTGAGGTCAAGGTGGTACAAAACTCCAGAGCTCTTACACCGCATATTCTCTAATACGCCTAACACCTGCTGGCGATGCTCGCAAGATGTTGGTACGATCCTCCACATCTGGTGGTCATGCCCCCTCATCTCACCCTTCTGGTCAGAAATACACTCGATCATAAGGAATATAACATGTGTCACACTGGAATTCATGGCAGTTTCCCTCCTCCTGTTCCATTTTAGTTCCCCACACCATATTACCAAACAATCCCTGGTAATACACCTACTGAATACAGCCAAAACCGTGATCCCCAGACACTGGAAATCGACACATCCACCGACAATCAGGGAATGGCTAACACGGGTTGACACAGTGGCACACATGGAGGAACTAATTGCTTACGATAGAGACACCACACCTCAATACCTAAAACTTGGACACCCTGGCATCTGTTCAAGGGCACGGACCCATATGTTACCCTCATTCAGTAAAAACCTGACTCTTTCAACCTAGAGGATATATCCCATTCCCCTATCCATTCTTATTACCCCCTAAAACCTCTACCTACCCCTAACACACATTTTTTATGTCTCGGGATGTATAGGGGGTGGGCGGGATTGGATGTAGGAAGGTCTGTCCCTCGTATCTTCCCACTTCTCTTCTCCATTACAGCTTAGCTCTCCAGGTCCCCTCCGCTCCTCTCCTTACCCCCATCCTCTTTGAACCCCCTTTTGGTCCATTTCCCCACTAATGCCAAATGGATCACCCTGTTGAGTCCATCACCAGATTGGACCTCTTTCAAACCATACACTCCGATAGCAGTGCAAAGCATTGGAAATATAGTTAGAAATCCGGACCAGTCCTTAGCCAAGGTCCCATGTAGCGTAGAGCCCACTCATTCTTGGAGATGAATACGCCACTTTTTAGCAACGTTCGGGCATACCAATATGGGGTGCCCCACCCCCGCTTCCCAAGAATGGATGTGATGACCGGCCATCAACGCAAAGAGCTCAGTCTACTCTTTCCCCGGACTCGCAGGGGCTTATCCCCTGGACCTTCCCCCTCCCCCCACACTTCCTCATCTTATACAGAATTTACTTCATGTTAGATACTTTATTGATGTATACTTGCTTGTACCATCAATGTTTGATATTTCTGATCACAATAAAGAAACATTTACTTGTGAAAAAAATAAAATAATAAGAAATAATTGAAAAAGTGATAAAAATAAAGAAACAGTAAAAAAATTGAAACTAGCCGCGCCCCAAGGCCAGGTTCCCCAATACGCCCCCCCGCCCTGCCATCTGGTTGCCATTATTATTTTTATGCGCATTTACTTTACTGTTATTGTTGTTAGCCATCAAATACTCTGACTCACATTGTATTTTTTTGCAATTGTTCTTCAAACACAAAGTATTGGGCCACAGAGAAATATCCAATGTAGTCTGATATATATATCGAGAGTGAACCTCTCTTCTTCAAGTCAGAAGCAATACTGATCAACATGACAGTTTGTCAATATATAGATATATATATTTGCTAAATTATAATTACTGTTGTAGTTGTTATGGAAAAAAACAATGTTGTGTCTGTAAAATATTTATACAGCAAAGCAAAATATTTGTTTCCATATACAGTAGACAGTAGTAAGAAAAATTATTATTCTAACAATTGTCTTAGTTAATCAGATACAAAAAAAAATTATATTCTGTACATTACAAATTCAGTAAACTGTTTTATTCCATGTCAAAGAGGAGAAAGAAAAACATATTATTGTTATGTCTCAGACATAAGTGAAAATCCGCTACATCAATGATTCACCATAGCTGTTCATTTTTTCTGCTTCACAGAGTAAAAAGCTACTGCAAATCACACATTTTCTAATAAAAGGCTTTTATGGAGTTAGGTTCTTTTTTTCAGATGAGGCAGTTACTGGAAAAAGTGTAAAAGGGCATTTAGGTCACTTTTCCGTTAGCTACTCTAACATCTTGGACTAGACAGGAAGTCCAAAACTGAGAACACATTTTTTTGAAGTTCTTTTAAGAAGGCCAAAAGAGCGCAGGAAAATGGAGCTCAACATGGGTACCTATTAGAGAGACCATCAAATTTTGAAAAAAATTGGTTCAGTAAAAACATTTATTGATGGCTGGATGCCCGTGTATTACAAGAAAGCATAACATTTCCTGCACACTATGCTTTTTTCCAATGTGTGGTTTTAACACTTTAATAGTAACCTATCATCTACCCCTCACTGGTCTATAATCTGTTAGATAAGAAAAGCTGTATAATAATTACCTATCAATAACTACAAGCAAACTACCGCCTGGTACCCAAGCTCCCTCTAACTCCTGATACCTGGACGCAGCCAAGGGGTTAGGACATGGGCTCCTTGTAAAAGGGCAACAAACTGTAGGTGTTCAGGCAAAGCCATGGATGGGTTGGTCCTGTCTCAACATGCTTTAACAGACAGCAGTTGGAAGGAGGATAAAGGTAATTTTTGATTTTCTTATTAGTGTAGGTTACAGGACAAAAGGGCAATATAATAGGTTTGTGATAGCTATGGATTGGCCTCATTCTCACTAGTACAAAAATAAGTGCACTGTTAAGAACTGATACCATTTGCATGGTTAATGACCACACTTTGCTGATGTTTTGTTGCCACATATTCAGGAATTGCAGTGCTTTCCCACTGCTCCTACGGCAAAAGCACTGGTTGCTGGTGGCACTTCTTTTGTGACCACCCCTGACATTTTTATTTCAGTATAAAGTGGCTTCGGAATATTATTATTCATTCTGCCACTGGCAGTAGAATTTTGCAGCAGCAGTTAATATGCAAGAAAGTATAACCGTTCTTTATTTAGTAATATGCAAGCCTAACATTCACAGGTGTTTATTATTTCTCACAGAGATCACAGTACTTTGCCTATATAATACTATTATCTGCATCTTTAGAATGCCAGTGCCATATTTAATTATTCATTATTCAGAGTCTGCATCTACTTCCTGGACTAAGATGCGGCTCAGAGAATCATACATTTTGGTGCAGTTCCTGGCTGTATTCACAAATATCTGACACAGATCACCCCCTAATGCTCATCTTGTGGATCATAGGGGGCGTAGTGACTGAGGAAATGCTTCCTTCTGCCTGCATCACACTGATGACATTATCCCAAAACCACTTGCCTGGGGCTCAAGGACTTTTTAATTAAAAAAAAGTTGAGCTTTCTTTTGAAAACATACTACTTTTAAATACTCATGTCAGGATTTTTTTCATGCAGACATTTAAAGTTACAGTAAGGCAGGGGCTGGTCCTCAAGCTGTGGTGAAACTACAAATTCCATCATGCATCTGTCTCTGGGAGTCATGCCTGTGGCTGTGAGAATCTTGCAATGCCTAATGGGATTTTTAATTCCACAACAGCTGGAGGGCCAGAGTTTGCCCACCCCTGTTGTAAGGTCTACTTTAACTATTCTTGACAGGGAGTGTTCAGTATATTTTTAGCCACAGTAATTCAGCAGACTTTGGTTGTTAGGAATAATACCACTTTACTGAATGTAATCAAAAACATCATTTTTTTAAACTTTTTTTAATCTGCATCACACCTATATTAATGACACATCAGACATCCATGTCAGTCTGGAAGTTACAACACTTCCTGAAACTCAGTCTGTCATAAACTGAGCTCATGATATTTCCTCCCGCCCGTGCACCTTCCCCCAACTTTTCCCCTGAGATTGATAACACAACTATACAACCCTCCCCCCATGCCAAGATCCTAGGTGTCATCCTTGACTCGGACCTCACCTTTCTTACCCCAATCCAATCACTATCCAAATCCTGCAGCCTTCACCTTCATAACATCTCCAAAATACTCCCTTTCCTAACCAATGAAACCACAAAGCTACTCATCCACTCCTTTGTTATCTCTCGTCTTGACTATTGCAACTCCCTCCTCATTGGCCTACCACTACACAGGCTATCCCCCCTTCAGTCTATCATGAATGCAGCTGCTAGACTCATTCACCTAACCAACCGCTCAGTGTCTGCAACCCACATCTGCCAATCACTACACTGGCTTCCAATAGCCCAAAGGATAAAATTCAAAATATTAACAACCACTTACAAAGCCATCCCGAACTCTGCCCCCGGCTATATCTTAAACCAAAGTATCACCCTAACCGTCCCCTCCGCTCTTCCAAAGACCTCCTGCTTTCCAGCTCTTTCATAAACTCCTCCCATGCTCACCTCCGGGACTTCTCTAGAGTCTCTCCCATCCTCTGGAACGCTTTTCCCCAACCTGTCTGTCTATCTTCTACTCTGTCTGCCTTTATGCGATCCCTAAAGACTCATCTCTTCAAGGAAGCCTATCACACCTCAATCTAACCACTCAACCATCACATTCTCAAACAATTCATACCCACACAGCTACCTCCTCATGTATTACTTGCCGCTCCCTATTAGATTGTAAGCCCTCACGGGCAGTGCCCTTACCATCTTGTCTTGAATTGTATTGTGATTGCAATGTCTTCCTTATATTGTAAAGCGGCGCTATATAAATCATGTATAATAATAATAATAATTTTAGTGTATGTCAGGACATTTAAAATATCAGGACTTATTTGCTACACATGCACATTTCCTAAAGTTTTATTCCATAAAAATGCTGCAAGTATAGGAAAATACCTGTTTCTCCTAACTTGCACCCAAGCTCCCTGTTTGGGCTGACAGCACAGTGCCTCTGCTAAATTGAAATTCCAACCAGCAGTGTCAGCTTTGCCTGTTAGACTGTAGAACTCCATCTACATTAATTTATTTCCCAGCAAACCAATGCTGCTGCCTTGACTCCCCAGAGTCTGCCTACACCTGATGTGTAGGTAAAGGGCTCTTTGGAGATATAGTTCTGGGGATATGCCTACATTTAGCTCCCAGCAGCTGCCCTTGCAAAGAATTTACACGCTTGGAGCTAATGTCACAGGGAGTAAAAAAGGGTGTTTCTTGCTAGAGTAACGAGGTCAAAGAAAACAAGTATGCTGGGGCATGCTTTAGAAAGGGCAAAGAGATGTTCAGGGTAAATTTGGTAATGTCTGCACTTACACTTTTAATTGTATCCAAATCCAAATATAAAAATACAATATACTGTTACCAGTCCTTAGATGTGGTGGCTGCATTAGTTTTTTCGTAAGGTTTTTGTGCTTTGTTTTCACATGGCGAACCAGCCAGTAACACAATTCCTGTCCAAGGTTGACAGTGCTCACTCACTGCACTCCCTTCTACAAAGCAGTAGCATTGTTACCCTTGACTAGAAGTGTGTGAGGACCCCAGAACACCGCCTCCTCTCTGTTCATCTATTAGGGAATTATAATTAAAAATTTCCTTTAATCTTTGTAAAATTTATATTTGCACTATGCTGGCATACCACAGCTACACTGTTGCATGCCAACCTCTCTATCCTTTCTCTATTATAAACATGAAAGCACATTATTACCATTTACAGTCAATGACTGATTGTTTGAAGTATGATATTAATCAAAGGGCTCTAATAAGGCTCTAATAAGACATGGCATGTCAGATGTTTCAACAGAAACCAGTGGTGACATCTCTGGATCAGTTTACCAATTTGTACAGTGAAAGCATGGATGTTTGCATTGACAGCTTATTATGCACTTCTGTAAACAACAGTATTACATGCATTTTGACCGGATTGGCATCCTGCAAGCTCTATGTGTGAAGCTGACCCAACACTTGGTAGAGGATTGCAAACGGCATGAAAATTAATTTAATTCAGGTCCCTGCTGAAGTTAAGCTAAAAGTGCGGCTGTTTTTGACCTGCACAATTTGAAGGGATAGTCTATTTCCCAATGTATTTTTTTTTTTATTTACAATGTCTTCAGTCCTTAATGGCGTTCTTTCCCTCTAAACTTTTGTATTAATGGCATCTTCATTGGTTTTTCGATATTGGTAAGAGATTTAAGAGAATGAAGCCACACAAGGGAAAACTGTGATAGAACATATCACAGCTATGCAGAACCTATTTATGCTGTGTCCCCCATCATTAGAAACATATGCGACAGGCTCAGGAAGCCCAAAGTCAGGTGTATAACAGATCTGCGACAGTAAGAACCTTGCGACAAGGGGATCAAGTGCTGGTCTTTGTTCCCACAGTGGGAAGTACGTTACTTGCCAATCAGTAAGGACTTTATTAGATCGTGGAACAAGTACGAGAGGTGATCTACAAGGTGTACCAGCCAGACAAATGGAAAAAGGAGCAAATGTATCACATAAACCTGATTAAGGCCTGGAAAGATAGAGAGGCTGTCTTGGCTCTGATCAACAAACCTCTGGTGACAGAAGGAGAGATAAAAAATTAAAGTAGCAGAGTCCTTGTCCCTTGCCCATAAACAGGATGTTATATAATTCCTACAGCAGAAAGAGGATTTGTTCTTAGAGCTTTCTGACTGTGCTGGAGTAATTAAACATGATATTGTAATGGACCCTAAGAACCCTAAGGTTTGTGTCTGTCTTTTTGAATTTCAAAAGTCCATAGACAGGCAAGGACAGAAGATTTATAAAGAACGTCAGACTTCAGGGTTATAGAAAAGTCTGAAAGTGAATGCTGTAGCCCTTTAGTCTTGGTGCTCTAGCTGGATGGCTCAGATTTTGCAAAAACTTACAGAAACTGAACGAGGTGTCGAAGTTTGATTCTTACCCCATGCGCCAGGTTGATGAACTGATTAAGAGTTTCAGGCCAGGTTTGTGACCACACTTGATCTCACTAGGGAATACTGGCAGGTTCCCTGGACAAAGTAAGCAAATGTAAATATGGCCTTCACAATTTTGCAGGGTTTGTTTCAGTATGCCTAAATGCCCTTTGAAGTACAAGGAGCTATTACGTTCCGCGAATTATGACAAATATTGATAGCCCTCATCAACACTACACAGTGGATGATCTAAATTATGTAGTCATTTTTAGATCAGACTGGGAAAGTCATTTCCCTAAAGTGCAGGTCATCCTATATTCCATTTGCTGAACGAAATCCAGCTGAAGCAAGCCGATGTACGGCTGATTTCAGCCATTGTACTGCTGAAATCAGCCCTACAAGCCTGAAGGGAATAGCCGAACAGCATTCGGCTCACTTCACTTCAGGTCGGGTGTTCACTCAGTAAGCAATCAGGGACTGGCTTTTTCCTGTCACCCAAAAAAAAATGAGAACCTTCCTAGGTTTTGTTTGTTACTATTGTAGGTTCATCCCAAATGTTGTCACTGTAGCAGCACCCTTAACTAATGTGGCCAAAGTCAAGAACTCTGTAGGAATCAAGTGGAATCCAATGGTTGAAGAAGCTTTCCACACTTTGAAACACACTTCATGCAGACATTCAATGCTATTAAAAAAAAAAAACAGTGCCTCAAGTCTGGGGGAACACTCAGGTTCTTGTTTAGGCATTTTGTGTTATGGGGTGATTGTGTTCTGTCTTTCACAATCTCCTGCCTGTATATAACTCTGGCACATGCCTTCACAAAGAAAATAAATGCACACTGCTTTTTTTTTTTTAAAAAACCTTTAAAAAAAATTGCAGCCTCCTATGACTGCAGTGTATTTGAACAGGAACACACATTGAACAAAATCAATTGCAGCCAGCAAAAAAAAGAAAACATGCCTTGTGAAAGAAAACACATGTAACCTGCTATGGCTGCAGACAGTGCTTTGAAAGAGGCTGTAAAAAGATGCAAAACAAACATCATTAACATTAAGATGTAAAAACCCTTTCCTCCTCCCACCCCCAAATTCCCCAAGATACACAGAATTTTGGTACCTTATTCTGTGAGGGTTTACATCTACTTTAAGAGAGCAGTCCCTTCAAGACCTACACTAATCTGTCCCGATGGACTTTATTAACAACACTCTCTATGCTTTACTATCACAGCTAAGCACATTGTGAATATGGCAGCTGGGAACCCAACCATTTATAGTAAGGGGTTTGACACATAATAAAGCCCCCATAATTGGCCATTCTAAACCACCTGACCTCCTAAGTTCAAAGCCTAGAAAGTGCAATGGCTGCATTCGTTCGCTGTTTCCCCCAGACTGGGAATGGGTTGGGTTTGCCTCATACACATGCTGCTCCTAAACCTGAACCTTTTCCCTACTATTGACAACTAATTTGATATCTCCAGTTATATTTCAGTGACATCCATACTAATTATGTTGCTATCTGTAGGTGCAACAGCCTTGTTACTTATGCTGGTATAAACTACTATGCCTAATGTAATTGAGCAAACGCTTTTTAGGGCATACAGTCTTTGTGTTTTAAAGGACTTGTTTAGCTTGCCCGTGCATTTATTAAAGCAAATAGATCCTTTCATAATTCTAATGGAGTTTCATGCGCACTGTGCGATATTATTTCCTATAAAGTGCAATTATATGTTCTTGGAGGCTCAACTGCTGGAAAAGTATAGACAATAACAAATGTTCACAAATCAAAAGGTGCAAAACAATCAAAGCTATACGTCTGTGTATTGTCGTACACTGAGTGGCCAGATTATTATGACCACATCATCAGTACTTAGTTGGGCCATGAGATGACTCCACAAGATGACTTCGTTGGGCCACCTCGTGACTCCACGAGATGTTGAAAGGTGATGCGAGGAATCTGACACTGCACTGTTGCCTTTCTGTTGTCTTGTACCAGTCTTGCCACTCTCCGTTCTGCCCTAACATTGACTAGCCGCTGACGGACACAATTTGCACGTTCAGACCCAGATTTTCGGCTGACAGTCCAGTCTTTAAACACTTTAACAATGAGCCCCGCTTAAACATTTAACAAATTCTGCTGTTTTGCTGATACTCGCTCCATGGCTCCGAGCGCCAACAATCATCCCACGTTCAAAGGCTGTTAAATTGCGTTGTTTACCCATATCTTCTAAAAAAAATCACTTCTACTGTCGTGGTAAACAACCTGCTTCCCTATTTATAATGTTCTGGCCCTCTAGCAACTTCAGCGAGAAATTATAGCTAATTATAGCTAATTTGCCTACAAACGTCAGGTGGTCATAATAAACTGGCCACTCAGTGTAAACTGACAGGCATGAAGATAGATAGATAGATAGATAGATAGATAGATAGATAGATAGATAGATAGATAGATAGATAGATAGATAGATAGATAGATAATGCTCTAACTATATTTTGATATATAAATCATTCAGTTTCTTTGACAGATCTGGCAACAAATGAACAATACATAATACATACAATACATATCATCTCTCCTGTAAGTGGCATATTTATAAAGCAGTGAATGATGCATTTACCAATTATTCACTGCAGATGTACCTACCTGGTGCATGTTTTTTAAATTGCAGGGAATTATTCACCTGCCATGAATTCTTGGTGAATGTCACATGCTATATTAATATGTTATTATGTCATTCTAACTCTAACTAATTTATAGCTTTTAATGTTGGTTGTCTGTTCAAAGGTTAAAATGGATGGGTTCTGCTTACAGCAAAGCTTATACAGACTTAAATCTAAAACACTTATAGACTAAAAGTATTATTTATTTGAAAATCCTCCTCTTCCAGTTACAAAGAAGTAATGCTTTTCTACTCAAGGATATGGGTTTGCATCTAAACACAGATTCTACACCTCCCACTTCTAATAGAGCTATGAAGAACTACTGTATATGCCTAAATATTTAACCCTGCAGGAATAAAATGCAATATATTATTTGCCCAGAAGAAAAACAGTTTAAAACCAGCAGACAAAGGTGGCTCAGTGATAGCAATGGATGTGATTTAATATGAGAAAGAAGTTACCAGACAATTATCTTACGACTTGACTTACAGAGAGGATCCTTTTCCACTTATGCAACATAATACTCAACATGCAGTATTTGATCCTTCATTTTACGGTCATTATTGATAAAGATAACAAAACATTTTGGACTGAAAAGGTATCCATTTATACAGATGATTTACATGTTACCTCAGATTCACAAGGACCCACTGGTTCCTAAATGCAGAACGTTTGGGATCTTTCTTTTCCACAGTTGCCAGTTACTTTATATGGCAAAATGCAGATGAATAACCTTCCAAAAGAGTTTAGCTGTTTCCATTAAAGGGTACTGTTAACGCTACAGAATACAAAGGCATTCAGATATCTTTGCGCTTCCAACTTTGTGGCAGCAGTTTGGCTGTGCCCCCTGTGGCCTGCATAGATCCCTAAAACCCTTTTATACAACTTTGAGATAACTTGGAACACCTAGGTACTTTTATCCATCAGCACCTGAGCTCACAAATGCTCTGTTTTCTGAGTGGGCAAAAATTCACACAGGCACACATCAAAATCTTGTGTAGAGTCTTTCCAGAAAAGTGTAAGCTTTAAAACTTACAAAGGGGAGGGGGCACAACCCCATGTTTAAGCCCATGATTTTGGAACAGAATATCCAACAAGCTCATTTAGGTGGGACTGTCAGGTGTCCACAAATATGTGGACATATAGACTACTTGGATATTTGATTAAGATGTTTACATAAGCAGTAAGCTTCTGCATGCTCTTCCTGAACCATACCAAGCCACATGCCTTCAACACTGGGAGGATACCATGCAAGGGGAGGAAGCATAGTTTACCCAACTTGCAAGACATCTTGTCCCCAATTTTGAGGTGACAAGGGCCTGATCCCCACATTCTGCCCCCCAATAGGGATGTGAGGTTATCGGAATCTGAAAGCCCTTTTAGAATAAGGGTGTCCTCAGATATTCCCCCCCATTCTATCTCAACCCCCATCTGCAGGGGAATAAGTACAGTGTACATGAAACCCCTTGTTATTCATTCACAAAAAATGTTAGAAAAAAGTAAATGAAAACCATGAAGTAAGTATTTTAGAAAAATAAAATGAAACAATTATGTAAATCAACATCAATCATGTCATCCAACAATGATGACCCACCTCCCGATGAGGCGCTAATGCATATATCATCAATACTGTGCATTTATTTATTTGGTTAGATTTAATAGATTATATATAATTGGAGAAATAGCGTCCCTATTAGTGTTTCAAGGATATCTGAATGAATGTGTAACAGGATTGCAAGTTATTCATAAATATAGTACAGAGTATGTCTACTTTTAGATAGTTGAACATTGTTTAAAAATTGATTGATTTGAAGTATACAGTATATAAACCCAAGAGCAAAAACTGTATATATTGCAGCTTATTCGTTTATAATATGTTTCCTCTCTCTTTTCACCTGGTGATCCTGCTAATAGAATACGTTCTGCCCTAGGTTGACAACCTTTCCATTATTCTGTATCTATGTTTGAACAGCATTGCCACCCACTGTGCCGAGTGAGCGCCCCGGTATGTTTTCACAGCAGAGGGAAGTGGTACAGCAGCAGTAGCAGGACCATCTCTGGAAAGCACTGCAGTAGCTGTGGCTACTACAGTGTTTTACAGGATCCCTGTAGCCTTTCCAGGTATAAACTACATATACTTACATTGGGCCAAACTGGACAGTGTTCTCTCTCTCTCATATATAAAAAATATATTTGTGTATATACACTGAGTGGCCAGATTATTATGACCACCCCATCAGTACTTCGTCGGGCCACCTTTTGCCTACAGTACTGCGGCAATAGTTCTTGGCATTGACTCCACGAGATGTTGAAAGGTGATGCGAGGAATCTGACATCATACCACCATAGCACCCAATTTGAAATCTTCTGCTCCCATGTGCTCCAAGATGGAGACTCTCATAGTTTAGAGTTAGGTCCACACTATAAGAGGTGCCTTGGCACGGCTGTGCGGTTTTCACATTTTCTGCAGAAGACGTGTATCCAAACCTCTGTTATTAACCTTAGTGTTGAGACAAGTTTTTTTTACATGCTGGCTTGTGAGTGTGCCATGATGCCTTTCTACTGTTTACTGTTCAAAGCCCATTTCGTGTGCACCTTACTGTATAGTTGGTGACAAATTGTTGAGTGTGTTTGTCATTTGTTTTGCGAATCTGACATCATGCCTGATGAATAGTACTGTCCAGTTCTGTGAGATTTGATGGTTGTGTGAGATTTGATGGTGGCTATTTCAACTTCGTCCCACAAATGCTCAATTGGATTGAGATCTGGTGATTGTGAGGGCCACCTAAGCAAGGTAAAGTCTCCCTCATGTTCCTGAAACCACTCCTGCACAATACGAGCACCGTGGCATGACGCATTGACTTGTTGGAAGAAGCCATCTCCATTGGGATACGCCATCAACATGATAGGATGAACTTGATCAGCAACGATACTTTGGTATGTTGTGCTATTCAAACGTTGTTCCACACGAATTAAAGGGCCCAAATCATGCCAGGAAAACATGTACCAAAACCATAACACTGCCCCCACCAGCTTGAAGGTTTGTACTCATGCATGTGGGGTGCATGCTTTCATGCTGTTTCCACCAAATTCTCACTCTGCCATCTGCATGATGCAACTGGAAACGTGATTCATTGGATGACATGACTTTTTTCCAATGCTCGACTCTCCAATCCTTGTGTTCCTGTGCGAATTGGAGACGTTTTATCTTGTTAACTGCAGACAGCAAAGGTGTGTGCGTAAGGACCAGTCTTGAAGCCGACT
Organism: Nanorana parkeri; assembly: GCF_000935625.1. Classification (NCBI taxonomy): domain Eukaryota; kingdom Metazoa; phylum Chordata; class Amphibia; order Anura; family Dicroglossidae; genus Nanorana; species Nanorana parkeri. Next base: position 938,967 of record NW_017306541.1, read on the forward strand.
TTAACATAAAACAGGACTGTGTTTTATTTCTTTCATCAACACAACAATGACTTTCTTAAGTAACAACATAAAGTTTGCTTGTATTTCAGCAATAGACAACGTCTCAGCAACGAAAGATTGTCACACAAACTCCATGTGTAACTGGCTCTCTAAGCCTCCTCGGCTGTCTTCCCTATGCCTCTATCACACACAGCCACCTGGCTGCCCTCTGACTTCTGGCTGGAGTCCTCTTGACTCTTGAACACCTCCGTTCCTCTTCACAGCTGGAGCCATGAACATTAGCCAGCACCTTTTCCACATGGGCTGTGCACAGGCAGGCCCGGATTCCCCACAAGGCCACCGAGGCCAGGCCTCGGGGGGGCGGCAGGGCTCCGAGGGGCGGCAGTGGCGTGGAGTCACCCGTTGCCCGGAACGTACAGTTCCGGGTGCTGGGCGGTAAGTTGCCTTCTACATTTAGTCCTGCTTTGGGAAGGCAGGACTAAAAGTGTGGGGAATCCGCTCACTCGATGTTGCCGCAATCACTTCTAAAATATGTGCTGTCGTCCGTCCTCCCCCGCCCCGACCCCCACATACCTCTCTCTGCTGGCTCTGCCTTCGGGACTCCGTCCTCCCCCCGGCCGCCGAGTCTCTCTCCTGTCCCTGCCGCCGATGTACACAGGGAGAGGGGAGAGCTGTGCTCTTCCCATCTCAGATGTGACAGGAGTTCTAGCACAGTGCTGTGCTAGAACTCCTGTATTGGAGGTGACAGGGTTAATAAAGAGAACCTGTCACCTCCAATTGCTAGCACACAGGGGATTGTTTTCTCCTGTGTGATAGCAATAGAGTTAAGTGAAAAAAAATTGATAAAAAAATAAATACAAATTTTAAAAAAATTATAAGAAATAATAATTAAATGAAAAAAATAAAATAGTCATTAAAAAGTAAAAAATAAGAAAAATAATACTGAAAAATAATTATAAAAAAATACACAATAACAAAATAGAAAATTTAAAAAAAAAGTAAACAACAATCTA
>NW_017306541.1:940071-957211 GCF_000935625.1 Nanorana parkeri
CTAAAAATAAATAAAAATAAAAAAGTGATAAAAAAGTAATAAAAAATAAAGAAACAAAAAAATTAGAACTAACCCTGCCGCCCCTGCCATCCGGTTGCCATTCTCTGTTGATTTGGGGGAGAGAGGGGGTTCGGTTGGCGGGGAGGGGGCACATTGCGGATCCTGGCCTTGGGGCAGCAGGGAGAGCAAATCCGGCTCTGTGCCCAGGTGTGCAATCATTACTTGTTGGCCACAACTAAACGACAGCCCCAGGAATGGAGATTTCATCCCTCCCTATTCTCTTAGAAATCTCCCAGTTCCAGGATCCCATGCCAAATCCAGAAATCATGGGAAGAACCGCAAAATCAGCTCTTTCCCAGTACAAGAACTTGCCTCCTGGAACTGCTCATGACCTCTGGCTGAGAATCCTGGGTGATTATACTGGATAGCACAGTCATGTAGCAATTTAAAAGCACATGGAAGAGTCTCTGCTTTGTAATAGCCAAAGTAACAGTCTATGACAAAGAAAGCAACTAAGATGCTGTGTAGTGTACACATGTAGGCATTCAACTCCAGCAAAGGTTCAAACCATGTTCAGTGGAGACATTTGGTTCATGTACCTAACGCTACTGAAAATCAAATGTTGGTAGCTGTTGCTACCGGTAATCTAGGAGAGAAAAACTACCCTTGCAGTGGGGCTACCCTTGCAATGCAATAGTTAACTGCCCATTTTTGTCCAGGGGTATTGTGTAAATGATCTACACTCCTCCTAGCAGTCAGCACTCACCTCATCTTCCCAGTCTGTGGAATGTTCCTTGGTCTCCTCAGGTATAATGCAGGGCAATGGGCCCTGCTTGAGATGTTATTATGTCAGTGAGACTCCGACTGCTGGAGAAAAGGGAAGGCTGTGGGCACAGATCTTGGAGCCTGCGGCAACAGGGATCAGGTAAGGAAAAGTCCTTTACACAATACTCCTAGACAAAAATTAGCAATTACAGGTTATTACAAAGCAGAAACTCTTCCATGCACTTTCAAATTGCTATGTAACTGTGCTCATAATTATAGCAGTTATTCATATGTGCTTGTAAGTATTCCTTTTTGAGGGAATGGATTTATTGCCGCAAACCAAACTTGGGTATGATCGACTAATATATCACTTTGATGGATAGTATGCCAATACACAGGAGACTTTGACATTCTAATATTACTGTGCACATTATATTTGACTCTAAATGAGTTTTTCAGCATGTTGAATGTTAACCATGTGAATTCTGTGATCTGTTACTAAACACAGGCAACATTTTTCGGCTATTCTGCTTGTTACCTCCGAGGTTAAAAAATTATTTAAATAAATGTAAAAAAAATTAAATGTAAAAAAGTGAACAAAATAATAAAAAAATGGAAAGAAATAATAAAAAAAGTGTGTTAAAAAAAGTGCGCGGGATACCCCCCAAAGTCATACCAGGCCATTTAGGTCTGGTAGGAATTTTAAGGAGAAACACCGCCCCCAAAAATGGTGGAAAAAGTGGGGTCCCACCTAAATTTCCCAACCAGACCCTTGATCCAAAAACAGGCCTGGCATGGTAGAAAAGGGGGGGGTGGTGATGAACAAGCTCCCCCCACCATGCCAGTCCACATGCCCTCGGCGCTGGGAGGGCTGCTTTTCCAGGGTCCCCCTTGAAAAGCACCTTATCTCCGTGCCGATGGGGACAAGAGCCTTTTTACCCACAAGCCCTATGGGCAGGGGATCATTTAAATAACCTGAGGACATTGGTCTGTCATTGGAGGACAACAAATGGGTGGAGCCAGCCGTTACATCACAGCTGGCTCCGCACAGTCGTTATTTGCTGGGAAAATGGTTTGCTTTGGCAGTCCGTTCTCTTCGCTTCGTCTCTGGCTACGGCTCAGCCGATTCGAAGCATATGTGTTCGGCTTGGCTGAGACACTCAGCTGCCTTTGGCTGCTGTGCGGGCTATTGTGAATAGCCCGTACAGCAGCCCTTCAATTCAACTGAACCGAAAGGCTCCAGCGGCCGAAGTGAGTCGAAGGATCAGCTGAAGCTACGTCTAGATCCTTCGGCTCCTTTGTGAATAACCCTTTCTGTCATTATTTTTTATTTTGCATGATTGGTGCTTTATTTCCATTTGCACACACAATGTTCCATTGCAGCACCAACAGATTTTAGATATTTTTTCATTAAACAACTTTGGGAGTATTACATGAACAGCTCTTTATATATAAGAACAATTGTGAATGAGAGACCATTATTTAACTTATCTTTATTCCAGGTTTCCCAGGCTGGAGTCTTTTATTGGGCATTTAGAATTACATCTATGTATTTGGTATTTTTTTTTATACTCCTACGGTGTAATTCTGAGTGGGCACACAGTTTCCTTTATTTTGTAGTGGGTGTTTTGTGTATATACCATTTATCAAGTCATACCATTAACAGCATGATGGCACAGGTGGCAGATCACCCGGGGCAAGGCAGCAAACAGCATGACATGTCTCGTAATAGAATCTCAGGTGCCAAATGGACCGCCTACAGATGTAAAATGTGACATGTAATTGATTAGCTTGAATATTACATTTTCATGGCAGCTGCTCATCTACAGTTGTTAGTATACTGATTGCTTACATGCATAGAAATAGAGGCAATACCAATTTCAATCTGTAAATTATAGGAGGGGACTCTGCTGTGCTAACATACGAACAGGTCAAAGGTTTTCCATCTTCCTAAAAATTTATTTTCACAACAAACCTTTGAGGCACCAGAATAATAAGAAGGATGGCATAAATAGCCATTTTTGATACTTAAAAAGTGTCACAATATATCTCATTGAGACATGAACCTTCGAAAAGAAAAATATTATTTTTAATGCTAAACAGTATTGAAATAAATATATTTCTAAAAAGCAAAACCTGAAAGAAAGTAAATTGTTAGTAAGCCATGTACAGTATGTATGCAAGTAGATGGCCATGCAGAAAATTGGATTGCTTTCTACAATTGATGGTCAATAATCTGTTAATAATTCTAAATGTGAAATAACCTTTTTATCTTGTGTTACATTCTAGGTACACCAAAATGAAGACGGCCACCAATATCTACATCTTCAATCTTGCCCTAGCAGATGCCCTTGCAACAAGTACCCTGCCATTTCAAAGTGTAAACTACCTAATGGGTACATGGCCTTTTGGAAATATTGTGTGTAAACTTGTTATATCGATAGACTACTATAATATGTTTACAAGTATTTTTACCCTAACTACAATGAGTGTTGACCGATATATAGCAGTCTGCCATCCAGTGAAAGCTCTTGATTTCAGAACACCTCGAAATGCCAAAATTGTCAATGTCTGTAACTGGATTCTGTCATCAGCAATTGGTTTACCTGTAATGTTTATGGCAACAACAAAAAATGAGAGAGGTGAGTATAAACTATGTTTTTTTTACATGTTAACCAATTACAAACAACTTGATTATTTTAACTCAGAATTGTGATAAAACAATATTCATGTATTATGCACTTTCAGGGCCAGCAGTTGATTACTGCATGAGATTAGGGCCATAAGACACTTCTAGTGTTAGGGCTAGGAACGCAGATGGCAATATTGACATGTAACCAACAGCAATATCTAAAGAGACTGACAGGCGTTAAGAGCCAGGAAATTAATCAGAGAGTGTACAGACAAACAGTAAGAAGACAATAAACTGTCACTGTCAATAAACTGGTCAGACTATGACAAATATGAGACCTAATAGTGCCAGTTTTCTCCAGGGCTTCTGATGGTGAATATGACTGATGAATCGGGCTACAGTGCTCTCAAGATTGCCTAGCTGGTGGCAGCAGCAGACAGACAGATAACATGAGGTTAAGTGAAACTGGATAGGACAGGTACTATGCAAGGACTAACAAACAGATTAACCAAATAAGTCAGAAAATGGAGTTAAAACAGAAGATTATCCCAGACAAACTAACAAGCAAAAAGAAGCAACATCAACATGGGGAAATATGCAGTCAGAAGACAGACAGCAAAAGCTGGAACTAAAATAGGACAATAGTGGCAAATAACCAACAATGCTGGGTGTTGCAGATTAGGACAAGCCACAAACTAATGATCCTGTGGAGTATGGTGGAAAATAATAGACAAATATAGACATAGGTTAATTACAAGAAATATGCATAGGTGGTAGCAGGCAGCGTGAGGTAGAATAGGATGGAGACACAGACTGAGAGACAAGTAACATAGAGCCAGCAAATGGAAAAAAAGGGGGCATGGGTAGACAAAAAGAATTACACAAAAAATAATATTTCTTTACAAAACCCTGTACTTACATTTAGATAAGTGAAGGGTTAGAATAGAACCTTTGTTAGATTTTATAACTGTGTACTTATAGGGGAGATTTTCCTTCAAATTATTTCTCAGTTACTTGTATCACCTGAGACAGGAAATAAGTTAAAATGTCTCTAACATGGACACTGTTACCCAAATTAATAGGTTAAGATATGATTCTCTATATAAACATTCACACCTAAAAGTATTTAGTTATGAGGATTCAAACGTGAGATTTGTTTAGCTCACCACAACTGAAATATATTGGTATTGCTGAGGGACTTGATTCGGTGTTGATTATGGTTGAGGTCAGGGATCAAGTTCCTCCACACAAAACTCATTAAATCATGTCTTTATGGACCTGGCTTTATGTGTAGGAACATAGTAATGCTGGAACAGAAAAATACCATCCCCAAACTGTTACCATAAGGTTGGAAGTGCACAATTGTCTAGCTGTCTTTGTATTGTTTAGGATTAACAGTATCCTTCCCTGGAAATACCTGAACTCAATCATTTAGACATGTGTACACATAATTTTTTTATGGCTGTTACTTATTAAAATTTTTCGTGTTCGATTAATCGAAATTTTTTACAATCGATTAATCGATTAATTTCGATTAATTATAACGCACATACAGATCCAACTACTTTGGCCTATACACATAAAGCACAGCAATGAAGTAATAAAATGAACTAGGATCACACTATTAATCTCACGTGCCCCACTCAATATGGCCGATGCTTGAGTGGGGCAACTCAGAATAATAACGTGCTGGATTAGTGTGATCCTAGTTCATTGTATTACTTCATTTCTGTGCTGTATGTGTATAGGCCAATGCCTTTGCTGGCGCTCATGCAGAACAAGTTTCTTGGGCAAACTCATCGGCCCAAGTGGCTCCTTCGGCTAACGAAGAGAAGGGGGAGGAGTCCGGTGACGTCACAGACATTGACGTCACCAGACTCCTCCCCCTTCCCTTCGTTAGCCGACGCTGCCACTAGGTGAAGGGGGGAGGAGTTCGGTGACATCGACGTCACCGGATCTCCGACGGGACTCCCGTAAGACCCGGAAGCCAGCGGAGAGGTGAGTTTTCATTTTTGATCAAAAGAATTTTAATTGATCAAAAATTTTAACGATTAATCGAGAAATTAATCGTTAATTTCCGCAGCCCTAAAATGTTTCCATATTGTGCATATACTTTTATATTTGACTAGAGAAAACTATACTGCATAATAGAATTCAGAATTTCGGATGCATCATTTAAATAAGTTGTTTCTGTAAACCAAAAGAGACAATGGTTGAATAAGTTAGATCTAAATTGCAGAAGGAATGAACGCGAACATAAAATGAAATCTCTAGCAGAATGTACACTTTCCCCAAGTGTCATAAATCAATCACTTTCATATGTGGCATTTGGGAGTGGAATCATTTTTAATGCTAATAACATGATTGAAAGTGTTCTAGACATTGCTACAAAAGAGATATATTGTAAATTTGGTAAATGGCTGAATGAGACACCGTAAACAGATATCTGATGGCAAACGAGCAGTATATTATGGTATGTCATCAATTAGAGCACACAGAGATTCATCCCAGTGCCCTCAATGTGCAATTTTACAGACACAAGTGGAGCTAAAACAGAAAATGAAATGAAATTTTGCAGAACATGCTGCCCAGTTAATTTCGTACATCATTCCTCTGGACATGAAACACACATTTCAGCTTTAATCTAGTTATTTGCAGAACAGAATATAATGGAATGATTTACATAGCTATAGCACAATCAGAACAGTCAATTGAGCTCAAGAAGGCATCCAGATTCAAATATGTGTTGCTACACATATAGGTATATGGCATGAACATGTACTAGACTCTGAAAACCTATGTATAAAATATAAATTGCAGTCCTAAAATGGAATTCCAACTTCTCTATATACAGCAGGGGCGCCCACTCTTTTTTGTCTGGAGATCTACTTTTCAAATGATGAGCTCATTGAGATCTACCAATGAAAAAACACCTGCATTCAGGGGTGGGAGGGGGCGTGGCGGTGCATTGAAGTCAATGGCACCGCAGCCAGGCTCCGCAGGCAGGCCCCTCGCCCACAGTGCGATCGCCTGCATTAGTGCCTGTGTTCCAGTCCAGTGCGATCCGCAAAAATGCTGCGAGCACTATTTTTGCAGATCGCACTGGACCGTAATGCAGGCACTAATGTGCCTGCATTCCGAGTGCGGGTGATCACAATGTGGGCGATGCCATTGACTTCAATACAGCTCCACACTCCCTCCCGCACCTGAACACAGGGAGTCGGACGGCTTACATTCCAGGGCGCCCTACATGTCCCGGCGTCCTGTCCTCCCGTGGTACTCGTGTGGCCGACGTTGCACATGGGGACCTCAATCTTTTTTTCTGCAGCCTCTATTCTAAATTAATGGAAAATATTTACTATCAAGCAGCTTCTGAATGAGGAGGAGCCTCTGTACTTCTCCCCATTCAGAAAATCATGAATGAACGGGACGTGATGTAAATCACATCCTGTTCATCCATTTATAACTGGGGACACATAGTACTATGTGTCCCCAGTTATTTACAAACACTGGAGTGATCACCCGATCGCTCCAGTGTTTGTCCTGCACAGAGGATTGGTACATACGACTGACATGTAGCGATCCTCTGCCGCTCGGCCACGCACTTCAGCCGCGGGGTGGGGGGGTGTCGGAGCCGCTGTGACAGAACGGACGAGCAGTGAGGGGAGAGAGAGGCGCCGGCTGTCAGATCCTGGCCGAGCGTCTCTCTCTCTCCTCACCGCTCTGCATTAGTTCTGTGACAGCGGCTCCGTCCTCCGCCCTCCCCCGCCGCCGGTTCCTTCACTTCTTTTCCGATACCCGCTGGGGAGAGCAGCGGGGATCTAGAGAAGCGTCGGGAGGAGAGGACATGGCGATCTACCAGTGATCGCTATGCGATCGACTGGTAGATCGCGATCGACCTTGTGGGCACCCCTGATATACAGTATAGTTGCATATGTAATTACCTTATAAATGCTGCTCTGTTATTAATGTTCCTCACAGCTGCAAATCCTATCTCCAATGACACTGAAAATAATTCTTAGGGGTGCAGCACTTCCTGTCATTGTGTGTTTTTACTCCCCTATGTAGTACCAGAGACTACAGAGATAACATCAGGATGTAAGGAACACTATGCGTGGGACTGAATGGTATCTATTTTTACATAATGTTACCCAGTAACACCCACAACCAACCCCTAAACACTGTTCTAGCAATGGCTCTGCACCTCTGCTCTGCAGTTCTGGCGAGCATACCTCGACAACTAGGTGTTCTGAAATATGCTAATCAGATCAACAGAGTAGAGGTGCAGAACCTTTGGTGAGGGAAGCACTCAGGTACCTTGTAATAGTACAACACAAACTTTTGCCAGCAACTATTGCAATAACAGGGGCCCCTGTCCACATCACCATCCACTGCTCCCAAATGCCCACCCACACACTGTTTGTGTGTAGGCTGAGGTTTATTGAGAGATATAGTTTAGTAGAGCACAGGATGTAAGGCGTAGCATGTTCACTTATCTGCCAGACAGACAGCTAGATGTCACTGGAATAAAAACAATGTCTAGTTTTCAGCCTAGGAACGAGCCACGTTGAAAAAATCATATCTATTATTTTTGTGGAGAGTTGAAGAGAGCATTGGGGGGAGACAGGACATAAAGCATGGAGATTAGCTTTTTTAAACTTACAGTTACGCAGTTTCTTCTGTTGATTTTTTTTATTTAGTTTATGGCAGTGGCATTTTGAATTATGAAGACTAACACAGTAACTGAAAATACATACTTTACCTGTTAAATGAAATACTGGATAAAAAAAAGCATAGGCACAGCCATACTGCAACCCAAAATGCAAAGCTTAGTGCAGTAATTTACCAGACTTGGACATTGCCATATGGAAATGGGGGTGTCTATGCTCTATCCTTTTGAAATCAGTATTTACATTGGGGGGTTCCAGGGGAGATTTTCAGGAATGAACATAAAGGTATGCCCATGTAAAGTGACACTGTCAGGGACCCTGTCAGCTATATTAGTCTAAATAAATGTGTTACCTAAAAGAAGACTGTAAATACTTACCAATCATGCCGTCCATGCCACAGGATGCCACAGGATGATGCAACCTTGCTGAAGAATTGTTCCATAAAGTCAGCAACACTTGTTGGAAAGTTGATCTCATGTGTTCCCCACAGTGATTACCGGTTGCTCTTGTTGACCTCTATAGTGGTGCCTTGGTGACATGGCAGGTTTTGAAGAAGCTTGTAAGCAGCTGCAGTATGAAACATATGAAAGAATCCAAAAGCTTACAGTAGGATATAGAAAACAGTTTTGCTTTAGATATACAGTACTTCAACTAATATGTTGAGCAGACAGAAAGTAATATTTGGAGACCAAGGGGACGTGAAGCAGGGTCCTTTCAGAGACCACAGTCCATGAGTTAATGTTCAGTCCTGCCCTTCTTAGGTCTGGCCTTCTTTTCATGTGCATTTTACTATGACAGGTCTAGAAACATTGTGATATTCTGTGATGATGAAATGAGAAATGAGATCACGCTACAGAGAAAAGAAAATTAATAAAGGCCCAACTGCTAAAGCCTGGTGACAGGCCTCTCATTGATGTATCTCCAATTTCCCTCTGCAGCATAATTTACCTCTGTTCCTGTGTGAACATTTGTGTCTGTCACATTTGATGCCTTGAACCCAACATTGTCGCACTGCAACAGGCAAAAATAATAGGCTCAATTTACATATTATTTGACTCCACTAAAAATAACTTTCCCTTTTTAAATAAGGATCCTTATTCTGGTTCATTAGCTGTGTAAATTGAACATATAGTTTAATGTATGACAATTTACCTTGAATGTATTTCCTAGCTACTCTAAAGCCTTCACCACTAATTAGGCCATGGCCAGTGACTATCTTTCCTGCCTACTTCCTGTACAGCATTGTCTATTACTGAATAATGTGTGCTTTGTAAAATCTAGTTTTTAGAAAAAGTTACATTTCCAGATACAAGGAGCCTCAGTTTTGGCCCCAAACATCCCCAGGGGGTTGCACATAATATTTTTTACATGTAATGGTATAGAAGTTAGTCAGAGGCTGTGTACATAGTATGGAACATGGTTAGATACTAGGGAAATTCAACAGGGGACATGATGCATGAGATGGTCAGAGACATGGCATGGATGTGCTAGAGATCACTGCAGTTAACACACTTTTACTTATCAATGCTTTCACTCACTACTGGCAGCTGGGTCCCAAGGGCCTCACAGTAAGCAACAAAGGATTACATGAGCCAAGCAGGCTGGAGGTTTGGCACCAGAGATTTAGGTGCTATGTTAAAAAAAATTGATATCAAATGACAACATATCTAGTCTATTAACGTTACCTGAAACCTGAATAACACTGCTGTTCCAGACTGAATTTAATTACTCAATACTATAGGTACTATAGACTATGAGCTCTGCGAACAAGGATATTTTAAATAAACAATAACTTTTAATCTTTTAATAGTATGATTAAAAACTTGCAAATATTTATTAATTAGCAAGTCCGGTGACGTCAACGTCCGTGACGGCTAACGAAGGGAAGGGGGAGGAGTCCGGTGACGTTGATGTCCGTGACGTCACCGGACTCCTTGCCCCTTCCCTTCGTTAGCCGACAGAGCCACTTGGGCCGGTGAGTACTTGTTCTGCACGAGTGCCAGCAAAGGCATTGGCCTATGCACATACAGCACAGCAATAAAGTAATACAATGAACTAGGATCACACTAATCCAGCACGTTATTATTCTGAGATGCCCCACTCAAGCGGCGGCCATATTGAGTGGGGCACGTGAGATTAATAACGTGCTGGATTAGTGTGATCCTAGTTCATTGTATTACTTCATTGCTGTGCTGTATGTGTATAGGCCAATGTAGTTGGATCTGTATGTGCGTTATAATTAATCAAAATTAATCGATTAATCGATTTAAAAAAAATTGGATTAATCGAACACGAAAATTTTAATCATTACCAGCCCTAGAACATTTTTTTATCAACGTATTTCTTTTGACCTTTCTCTAGGATCAACCGACTGTGCTCTTATCTTTCCTCATCCATCATGGTACTGGGACAACCTTCTGAAAATCTGTGTCTTTATCTTTGCATTTATCATGCCTGTCCTGATCATCACAGTATGTTATGGAATGATGATCTTACGACTCAAGAGTGTCCGTATGCTCTCTGGCTCCAAAGAGAAGGATAGAAACCTCAGAAGAATCACCAGGATGGTGCTGGTTGTAGTAGCAGTGTTCATAGTTTGCTGGACTCCCATCCACATTTATGTGATAATTAAAGCCTTGATCAATATTCCTCCTTCTCTCTTTCAGACAGTGACCTGGCATGTGTGCATTGCTCTAGGTTACACAAACAGCTGCCTTAATCCAGTCCTTTATGCTTTTCTGGATGAGAACTTTAAGCGGTGTTTCAGAGAATTTTGCATTCCAACAACTTCAACCATCGAGCAGCAAAACTCAGCTCGCATGCGTCACAATACCCGTGACCATGTGTCCACTGCCAACACGGTGGATAGGACTAACCATCAGGTATGACTAGCCGTGGAAATGTCATCTCTGGATTCAGGTGTTCCTGCAGGGGATGACATGACGTCAGAAGTTACACAGATAACTACAGGGCTTTAATTCTCTGATGGCATTAGACAAGATTTATGATTGTATTTATGTAGGGTATATACAGTGTCCAAGCTTTTTTTAATAAAGGTTTGTCACTGCCCATAGTTGATATTTTCTCTGGCACAGCAACACATGTATGTAGTATCTAATATATTAATTACTATTGTGCAAATGTAATTTACTGAATGGCATACAGGCAGACATGCTTTATGTAAAAAATTAATGTCATAATACAGATTGAGAAGTTGTATGGATTTTCTTTTGTTATAAACGGAGAAAGTCTTTGGATACATGGTCTACTCTCTTAATCTCTTACAAGTTTTTCTGTGGTCAACAGTAAGTATGAGATATGAACTGTGATTAAGCTTTGTATGATTAATATACTCACCATTTCTAGCTGAAGTCAGCAATTGTAATGGTAAATATTGGTATGTTCTATTTAAAATGTAATTTTGAAAGTATATAAACATTACCAATATAAACAGCCATACTGGTAAACAAACGAAAACAAGACAAAAGATTATTTACATAACTACAAGTATTGCTTTGCTCAGAAACAGAAAGGATTACTAAATGCAAGAACAGAAATGTGATATATTGCAGCTTACCAGTCCTTAGATGTAGTAGCTGCATTCATTTTAATTTTTCAGACTAAAAACGTTATAGAAAACAAAAAATACCTGTTGATCTTGCCAGAAATGCAGCGTCCTTGTCACTTCCTAAACTGAAAGCACAAACAATAATATTGTTCTTCTGTGAAGTACTCATCCTCTTATCCCCCATGTAATAAACATGAAGAAAGGAAGATATGTTTGAAGTCCAGCCTGGTTGGCAACCATGGTTTCCTCCACAGATACAATGGAGGAACGGGTGTATTCACCCAGGCACAGAAAGTGTATAAGGCCCCATTCACACTGGAATTGGCCCGCACGTACACCTCCGAGCAGCTCCCGGGAAGGACAGGTGCTGCGTGTGATTAGTACGCAGCCCCCGTCCTTCTCTATGGGACTACGCGGCTGCTGCCCCGCGTCCGTGCGGGTGAGCGTACTTGTACGCTGACACGATGGATCCTGTCTGTGTCCAAGCCAGCAAACGCGCACTCTACTGACCTGCACTTGAGGTGAGCGTAGGGGGTGTACAACCGCGTAGTCCCATAGAGAAGGACGGGGGCTGCATACTAATCACATGCAGCACCTGTCCTTCCCGGGAGCTGCCCAATACGGAGCTGTATGTGCGGGCCGTTTCCGGTGTGAATGAGGCCTTATTGTCAGGAATACCAAATGAAAATAAAGGAAAAACGCTTGTAAAAATAAAACTAATGACTTGCAAGCTGCAATATATTGCATTTTTGTTTCTGGGTTTAGATATGCTGTAAATAGTAATATATCATCACCTGAAAGCCATAGCTGAAAATAAAAAAATAAAAAATAAGACACAAAAACTTTATATCAGCATTTTGTCTAGGGCAGGCTAGTAAAGTTACTTAACTTCAAAGGGTCTTTTTACCATAAAATGGGAGGTTGCAACTACCAACTATTTGTATAATTCTTAAAAATTGCACTTCAGACTTGACTATATAAAAGTAAAAGTATATTCTTTGTCTTAGTTATTATGCTGTATGGTTTGGTCATTCTAAAAGTGCTGTTGCTCAATGAATAGTTTTGAAGTAGAAGTTCAAAAGGAAGATAATATGCCACTTGAAATTTCTTGATGAAAATTAAATCTTTTGTGGCTTTTGTATAGTATATTTTGTCTACACAACAAACAATGTGTTTACTATAACATGAAGATCCCACCACAAATATAAATTCAAGTTTTTAAAAGCCTGCAGCAATATGAGAAGAACCAATTTGGTTAGCTCATATTTTGTATGTGATTAGAAATTCAGCCATTAAAGTGATGCTGTCACTTTTTAAAACAGAAAGCTTCTAGCAGGTATAAGAGCACAGGTACTTATATAGTTATAGAGGTATATGCCTGTAACAACTCTTAGTCACACCTAGACATTTTGTAACTTAAAGCTCGGAGCTACAAAATGCTGAACACAAGGAATCCCATTGTTTTCAATGGCAATGACTGTTCATACCTGAGCGTTATGTTGTCTGTAGCAAAATGTGTGTTACTGGAAAAAGTACTCAAGCTACTTTTCTGCAGATATCTGCACTTTTGGCCCCATAAAGTTTAATGGGAATGCCTGGAAATGTGTGATACAAACATTTTCTGTTGCATGTTTGTCACGCAAGAGCCAGCCTTCTTCTGCAAAAAACACCAGGGAACAAACTGGAGGACAGCACAAGCTGAAAAAAAACCAAAACACCTAAACACTTAAAAAAAGCGTAAATAAAAACCCTGAAAAAAACGCCTGAAACACTGATGCTTAGGTGTGGATGGAGCCTTACTGTCCCCTACTATAGCAGAGTATCAGGTTATTCTGAACAGTCAAAGCTGCAGTTCTCCCAGGTAGTGGCAGTGCTCGCCTCATATTCCGATTGGATGGCTTGACATTCCATCATAAGGAAGGGCCAATAGGAATGTGTGGGCTTTCAGAGCTTAACCTGTTAAGAACAGGCCTGTATTGGGGCAGAGAAGAGGTCAATAACAGCTGCTGCAGGCATTTGCAGGCCCCTCTAGGTGCCTCTGCTATATGCCTGCTAGCAGTCTTTATTTTATTTTTTTACGAAACAGCGTATCTTCAAAGAATAAAATAATGTTCTGTGTTGTAATTATTCTATTTCCATGTGCCACTTGTGCTTATTTTTATGGTGTAGCTAATGTGCTTTACTATTTATTGTGAGGCTCATATATTAGCATATCGAGTACAAACATTGGCTATTATCATAACGGTTAAGTACAAGAACAGTTAATGATAATAAAAGTACTTTTTTGGATCCATAATACTGTTGTGCTTTATTACATTTTCTGACTTGATGCAGTTGCACAAAAGACTTAACCATGGTGTATATTGCCTTATTATGTAAAACAACTTATTTATTGTATGTTGTAAATATGACCAGGTGTATTTTCTTAATGAAAAATCTGTATAATTGAAAATGAAGTATAATAATGATTCTTTAAAATAAAATGTATAGGTAGTATGATTAAAAATGCTTACAATAAAGGGAAATAGCATATGTTTTATAATATTTTTTTGCCAAATTCACATTGCTGCTATCTGCTGTTATAGCAAAATATATGTTATACAGAGCTAAATAATTATTTATTATATTTAAAAAAGACGCACACAATCGGTAGGTAGGATAGGCAGGAGAAAAACTTATTTGTTGTGCTATCAGCTGCAAAATATCATGAATTTTCAAAAGAAAAGTGGAAAAAAGCAATGTGCATTAATTCATAGATATTGTTCAGTGATTTGTCAGATTGTTAAAACATTCTTATTTGTTTTCTATAGGTTAAAGGAGTTCTAAAGTCACATCATATACTATTGTGCTATAACATCAGCATTGTAATAGGAATACATACTAGGGTTGTTTTTGATAATGCAATCAACGTTTACTTGAAAAAAATCTCTTATGTAGTGAGTGCTGCCTTCTTTCTGCCCATCACTTTCAACAATTTCCTGGATTCCCAGTGCGCTTTTTTATCCCTTTCCATGCTGCTTGATGTGATACAATCTCAATTTCTCAAGATTACATATCCCATCATGTATTGCTTCCAGCAAGCAATGATGATGTTACAGACATTGAGTTCACACGTTGAGTTGTAGTTCCAAGGGTAGGTTTAGTTCAATTAGTGACATAAGGAAGTGCATATTCACAGGGCTGAGTGAAATTGTGTCACTGCATTGATGTAGGACATCCATTGGGCATCTTCACTAAGTACGCTTACAAACGTTTAGATTGATAAGGTTATTAGGAGTGGGATAGAACTTATGAAAATGTAATATTTATTTAATTTTTTGGACAATAGATACCCTTTAATACACTTTGTGCATTGTCAGTGTTCATTGCACTGTCTTAATAAATTGCCATAGATAGCTAGAAGCCATAGTGAGGTGTTCATATATTACCAATCATAAACTATATCAACAGCAGATGTAAGAAAAAGGAATTGCATTTTGCATACTTATACAGACTGCAATGGGCAAAGCTATGTTTTTTTTGCTCAGCACAGCATGCCACAATACACAGATGGTTCGTATCTATCCATTTTGGTCCCCTAAGACATATGTGCATTCTAGTGCTCTGTATAAATTAAGGGGACCACATTGCATTGCACAGAGAGCTGTGAGTCAACCTGCACTGTGGTAATGTAAAGTAAAATGTGGTTTGGACAACACAATACCACAACACAATATCCTCCCATATGCAAAAAGCAACACCTCTGCACACATCAAGTGGGTTTAGTAAATAATGTGAGAGTACAATTTGGTTGGTTGGCTGCATTAATGAGAATGCAAAATATGTTTCTTTTTCATTTTGGATAGAGTTGAGGAGGATAAAAACCACCATCAGTTTTTGTTTTGCTTTTCTGTCATCTTTGTCTCATTAGGTAGATTTCCCTTTACTTTCTGGCCTGAGAGAAACATTTTAAAATATTAGGGAAATCCCCTGTTAGAACGAGTGTCTTATTGGAAGATTGTCCCGTTATTCCTTTTCTGGTCACAAATCAAAACTTTGGATTTACCCTCACTTCCATGTCCTGTAACATTGGTGATCAGGACAGTTAGGGAGAGCAAACCTCTCTAACGGGAACACAGACAAAAATAAACATCTGATTATATACTCTCACCACTCCAAATCTATCCAAATCTAAAAAAAGGTTTGCTTTTAGTTATACTGTAATCTAAATTAGGAAAGGTTGAACAAATACCCACATTAGGGAAGTCAAAAGTACTTGGCACAAATTTGGATCACATCCGAATATGTCACTTCTTTTGTAAAAAAAAAAAAAAATTCAACAGAATAAAGAAAAAATACTCTTATACCCATATATGTTATACATTACATTATAAAATACTTAATAATAAGACCACTAATAAGATTTTTTACAGTATAATATTAAAATTATAGCATATAAAAGGTAATGACAATATAACTTTCATATGCTGACACCATGAACTAATTTAGCTAATTATGTAATTGTTCACATATAGTGGTAGATATAGTCAGCATAGGGCCCTTGTATGGAAACTATTTTTTCACCCCACCAGCATTTATTTATTGTGAATAAATAGACTCAGAACGATCAGCTTTTGTGATTTGTGAACTCAAAGTTCATAATATGTAACTAGAGTCAGAACCAACTAAAATCATTTTGTTTGTGTCAGTGCTGGTCAGTTAGGGAGCAAAGGAGACGCATACTTCTTAACATTGCTTCGGTATTATAAACCTCCCGATTTGGCTACGGCATGGCTATGGCATTATGAAGAATGCCTACTGCTTCTCACTTACCCTAGAAGCCATCAGTGTTTATGTCTACATTGCAATGGGAGGAAATCCCAGTACTTGCCCTGCCTTGCATAAATGGACCCTCAAATCCCAAATTGTCTTTGTGCAGCTGCACAGTCTGCATGAATGTTATGTTATGCCCTCCACTGGTTTCATGGTAATAAAAATAATCTCAAAATATACATGAAATATGTATTATATGCATAAAAAATATACATGATGGTAAGCATTCCAACATTATAGGTAAATTTATATTATATATTCATGTGACACGTTATGGATTTGTCATTTGACCTTACTTAGGTCTTTATAAGCTGAACACCAGACAGATATTCAAAACACCAATTAATGTTAAGTTATATATCATTATAAAATACATCACATTTTTGTGAATTTGTCTCTTGTCTTGTTTTTTACCTTCCTATAATCCCCTTCACCACAGGAGCGAGACTGGGAGCGGAAGGAGCAGGACTATACATTTTTCATATAGTATAAAGAGCAAGCGTCTAAATTTTGAACAAAGCTATTTTACTACAAACTATTCCATGTGTCCATAAGTAATTAGCATACATGTCTACTTCATGATAACTACGTATTAATAATAACATTATCGTTATATTTATGTTTTAAGCAATATATTTTTAATAACAACAGATTTGCAGCATGTGTGATAAATTTAAAAAAGTTCTGCAAGAT
>NW_017306541.1:957292-995705 GCF_000935625.1 Nanorana parkeri
GTGTACAGTACATTCATATCCATTTTGATTATTATATTTTATTTAGTAAATTAGTTGTTCATGGCATTTCAATGAAAAATACTGCATTTTGTTTTTCACTCTGAAACTGTTACAGAAATGTAATTATGTATTCAAATACTAATAGCTAAATTGTAAATAATATTTAATTTCTATCACAAATGATAAAGTAAGTCTGTTGAAAAAAAAAAGAAGATATTTATAAAAATAATGGAATATTTATACCCTGAGCTTGGGCCCCAAAGTACTGTGTATCATTATAGTATGTATAAAACAACAGTGCATGTAATAGCTTTGACAGATTGGTATATCATATGTGCATCCTGTAACACGTTCATTAATATTCCATGAATATGATATCAACATTAAAAAATACATGTATGTTTGAAGTGTCCATGCAGGCCATGTATATCACTGTAAATATATTGACTGTACGAATCACTACTGTGTTGTGAAGAGCTAAATAAACTACTTGAGCTCATAAAAGGGTAGTGATTTCACTGTCTTCATTTATTTTTAATACGGACGGGTATTTATATTTTTCTTTGCTGTTCTGCATGTGCTAATTTTATTGGTATTTTTGGTATTTTATTGGCATTTGGAAAATAATGTAACATGTAAGCACATATTTAAGACATTTGCTAAAGAAGACATATGTGTACTATATTTGTGGGCATTAAATGTCATTCAAAGCAAGCAAAAAAAATGCAATTTAATTATTATTTCCTCATGGACCACATAGCAAGTCTTTAAAACAGATCGAGATGGACATACTGTCAATTATAAATCAAGTTGCATTGTTAAATCTCAAAGACCACTGGCTATATTTTCTTACATTTCATGGATATTTATGCACAAGCATCGTTGGAAAGAAACATTTCATTGTTTTTCTTATGGCAACCAATTTGACAACTAGGTTATATGTGAATGTCATATGAAGAAAAAAAAAACCCTTTACATCTTGAGGTTATTTACATTGCAATGGTCTTTATCCAAAGGCTCCTTATTAGAACCTGTTATCAGTAATTATTTATTTTTTTAATTTAAACTTATTCTTTTCATATTACATTAGCACAAATAAGTACATTTTATTTTTCTGCACTCAGTAAACTTTTTGCCATAAAATTGTGTCCCGGAAAACTCAGGGGGCGAAGATGGTGTATAAGGTATCTTTTCACTTGAAACCATTTCTTTTAAAAAAACAAGTTTTTTGGGTAATCATTATAAAGCAATTATGCTTATTATAAAGCAATTAGTCAATACAAAATAAACAGCAACAGCCGCGCTAGGAGTAATAAACGTGTTTTTAGAAGATAGACCAGCTGCAACAATATCTGGTGATAAACCCGCCTATAATAGTACTGCAATGTTGCGCATGGTCTTGTGTGTGATTAAATGACCTTATATTAAGGAGTGAATGTCAACATCATATCGCTACAACATTGCAAATGCAATGTTGTAGCGATATCATGTTGACATTCATTCCTTAATATAAGGTCATTTAATCACACACAAGACCGAGCGCAACATAGCAGTACTATTATAATTAGTCAATATGTTTTTAGTCAAACAAAGTGGTTGGGTTGCAATCTGCCTGGGACAGCAAACAAGCTACCCACTTATTACATTGCTGACTACCAGAAACATATTCTCCTAGTTTGAAGACTGTATCCATGCCATAGAAATCCAGCTGGATCATTGCTGTTGTTCCTGTGGTTTTGTGCATTTTTGTTGATGGAACAATAAAGTTACAATTCACATACTTTAAATTAGAATTTTAGAACCAAACTGCAGAGTGGGGTGACAGTTTTTTTTAAGATGTGCTGATGGAGTGGAAAGCTACTTCAGCCGCTCTGCCCCAGTTTCAACATGCCTTGCAGAGCTACATCTAATATTGTAAGTGTAATCCTAAGACTAGTCAACTGGGATACAGTGAGAGATGACACAAGACAGTTGAGCTAGGGGGGCAGAATGTATAAACCTATCCCAACTTTGGTTTACCTCAAACATTTAATCACATGAAAAAGAAGTCATTTTGTTATTCACCTATGACCAAAGAAAAATGAAGGGGAAAAAAAAGATGAATAAAGAAATGTTCAGAAATGAGTCTAGAAAATGTACCACTATGCTGGCTAATAAATGTGAAAGCATGAGTTCCCCTAACCAGATATGGGAAAACACATACACACACATGGGCTTCCACTATACACAAATGACCGGCTTGTAAAAGACACATTCCTGAAACTTCTAGCCAGAAAGCTTTGCTCTCTAGCAGATAACAGGCACGTATACAGGCTTTTTCAAACATATACACTGCTTTTTTTTGCAGTTAATTTTTAGCTAAAACAGTATCTGAGCCCAAATGTTAGTTCAGACATACCATAACAGGATCCCACTACACATTTGTGTATAATTTAAAGCAATAAAAAAAATGAAGTATGCATGTTATTTTTGATACACTGCCTGTCCAATAAAAATCACACATTCTAAAATTTCTTTGGACCACCTTTAGCTTTGCTTATGGCACACATTCACCACATTATAATTTCAATAAGCTTATGCAATGTCACAACATTTATTTCCATCCAGAGTTGCATTCATTATTTACCAAGATCTTGTAGTGATAATGAGAGAGTAGGACCACTGCGGAAGTCTTCTCCAGCATATTCCAAAGATTCTCAATGCGATTAAGATCTGGACTTTGTGGTGGCCAATTCATGTGTGAAAAATGATGTCTCTCTGAACCACTCTTTCACAATTTGAGCCCAATTAATCCTGATAATGTCATCTTGCAATATGCCCATGCCATCAGGATCATTCAGTATATTCAGGTAGGCAGCTTACCTCCATTTTTGGGGATATAATGTTGCTGAACCTAGGGATGACCAACTGAAGTAACCCCACATCATAACACTTATCCAATGAAAGGTTCATACCTATTCACTTAGCTAAATCCAGGTGGTGACCTTCTTTTTTTTTGGCTAGGTAGTTTATCTATACACTGAAGTAATTAGATATATAGAAAGATTGTCAATGTTCTTTTCTGCTACAGAGACTAGGAGAAGAAATGTGAAGCAATCCTCCAAGCAGAAACTCAACACCATGGACAATTATAAAATTTCAGGCATCAGATTTTATACTGTTTTCTACAATGACAGCTTGGCGGAGCCGGCCGTGACACTGCCGGCTCCGCCGAGCTGTCATTAGTTTAGCGTCCCCTGGTTAACTTTATGGTTTTCTTGCCAGAGTAAAAGCACACTGCTTCTTAATACTTCTTCTGAAGCATTACCTAGAAACCTGACATATATGACAACACTCTGCATAGGCCGAATGGCAGCGAGTAGCCTGTCGGAGGTTCTGCTCAGCCCATCCAGCTGTTGGATCGGCTGAGTCAAACTCCTTCTGCACTTGGGGTCGGCCGAACATGCTGAGCATTTTCGGCCGTCCCGAAGCCAGCCAAAGCGGCAGCAGCAGCTTTGTGAATAACCCTCAAAGTGTTAATAAACACAGAAAGTGTTCAACACACAAGCTATGAAATTAAATGTAACAATTTAACGTACATAGTTACTGGATTCTGTCTCATTTTACTTTTAAAGCTCAGCCAGGAATGCAGCATTACGTGAAGATGATGCATGTGCCTATGCACCCACAAGCGTAACAGACAGTCTCCTCTGTAAACAAAACACCTCTGATTGATCCAAATTGACAGCTGGTTTCCATTCTATCAGATCTGAGTACTATGATTATTCTTCGACATGCTCAGTGTGCACTGTCTGACTGGAGGATTGAAGAAGTGGCTTGGAACAGCAGCAAAGATGTTATAAGAAAGTCAAATGCTATATTCAGTATGTTTGATGCCAAAATAAAGCAAAATACTTTGAAAGTGCTGCTAATCACATACTGTAGATGAAAAAATCTATTAGAAACGGAGTGTTTAATGATACATTACAAAAAGCTTTCAACCCACATTATCATACATAGTTATATATTACCTATACTAATTTCTTCTTCTGCACAGCTCTGATATGTTCTATCACAGCTTTCCCTTGTGTGGCCTCATTCTCTTAAATCTCTTAACAATATCTAAAAACCAATGAAGATGCCATTAATACAAAGGTTTAGAGCAGGGATGGCCAAACTGCGGCCCTCCAGCTGTGGTGGAACTACGAATCCCATGAGGCTTTGCAAGATTCTCACAGCCACAGACATGACTCCCGGAGAGAGATGCTTCATGGGATTTGGCAATTCACCACCGCTGGAGGGCCGGAGTTTGGCCATGTTATGAGGGTTTATTTTGTTATCCTGTGAGATGTGTTGAGAATTAAAAGGTGGAACAATCAGTGAGTGTCTTGGTATTATATTTGCAATTCCTCCTAATAAGGGAAACTCCTCCTAATAACGGATCCCAGCGTGCATTTTAGACTGGGGTCCCAGCGTGCATTTTAGATTGCTGGGCCACCAGTGCGTCCCTGCACCGTATTAGGAGGAGTTGGCTACCTCCAGGTACACCTGCATGCAATTTATCGACTGCATTAATATGCTCACACTTGGAGACTCGTATACATAGAGTTAGGACCACACCTTGCAGAGGTGCCTTGGCGCGGCGGTGTGGCTTCTACATATTTTTGTCCAAAAGTGTGTGCAACTAAAACCTCTGATTTTAACGCATACTGTTGACAGGGCAATTTGTTTGGTTGCAGGCTAGCTGGTAGGTGAAGCTGGGGAATTTTTGTGTTTTGTATTGTTGTAAGCCTTCCCAATGTGCTCCCTGCCAAAAAGGCTGGTTATAGATTCATTCAGTTTGATTAGTAAGGTCTCCTGCTTACCTGTTTTACAGGAAGGGGGGCTGCACCCCTGGGCTTCAGTGAAGAATCAGTGTGGTCTGCACTCTGTCTGGTGCAGACCATACTAATCGATCCCTGACAGTTAGCAGAGGCCCCACGAGGGAGCGATATAGTATGGTCTGCATCAGCAAGAGATACTAATCATACTGATTCCCCACCAGGGAATGCTTTTCATTTAATATATTGCCGTTTCAGCAATATATAAAATGGGATGTGGGCACTTGCCAGGTTTAAAGATGGCCACCGCTACTCGCGGCGGCCATCTTTAAAGACCTAATGTGCAGTAGACACAGGGGGGACGCCTGAGGCTCGCACAGCACCCGAGGTTACGATGTGGAGTGTGCGGGCCCCGGCTTCCTCCGGTGCTGCGGGGGCCCGGCTGCCTTCAGTCACCTGTACGGCCATCACAAACTCTCAATGCAGCAGTAACAGTGTCTAATTAGCATTTGTTGGTATAGACACTTGGCAATGCAGCTTACATATGTTGTTTAAGATCAACTCCTGAAGCATCGATTTTAATGTGATTTCATAGTTTGTTAGAGTTAGGAACCTGCCATTGTTTAATTTGTCTAAGAATGCTAAGATTGCTGCTTTATAATATTTTAATACATACGGGGCTCCTATCCTCCATAGAATTTAAGGGCATACAAACTGTTTTTTTTTAATGCCAAAACTGGTTTCTTTTTGCTATCGTAAATGTAGGAGTTGATGGTACTTTGTAGATTCTATAAATATTTTGGATGGATTTTGGATGTCTAAGTTTTGAAATAAGTATAGTATGTGATAATAAAAAGGGTAGAAAGCATATGTGTGCACTAGGGTAGATGTAAAGTGCATTGCAAGTTGAACCTATGGTTCCTATGAGGCCAAATTTATTGAGAACTGCTCCAAGGTAACCCCAGTGCACTCTATTAAATGTCTTCTCCACATCCAAGGAAAGGATCAGAGAAGACGTTTGATGATGTTCAGACCATTGATTCAGAATAATGAACCACCTGATCCGATCCAGGGCTTGCCACCCAGCAACAAATTCACCCTGATTAGGATATATCAATTGAGGGATAATAGTCATCTGTTTGTCAATAATTTAGCATAGCTCTTTAGGTCGGTGTTTAATAAGGATATCAGCCTGTGGTTTGCTGAGCCTGACAAGGACTTATCAGGCTTGGGGAATGTTACAATGAGTGTTTCAGGCGAGTCCTTTGGAAAATTACCTGTGGTGACTGCTTGGTTCAAAACCTGGCATAAAAGAGGTGCAGGTGTATCAGATAGATTGAAAAAAGCATAATCGTTTTCTGTGTATTGGATACAGTTCCATGTGTCATGTAAATCTTCCATCCATAGTAGAGAGAATCTTGTGTTCATTTTGAGTTATTGCACCATTTTTTTCAGTTTTCCCTTGCATCTATGATGTATTTCCCCCTTCTTCTCTGAGTTGTCATTTGGCATCAAAATGTCTGACAGTAACATACCCACATCTTAATCTGCTTGCATACTTGGAAACATTATCATCTCTGACCTTCAAATGCCGTCTATTCATTCATCTGCTGTATCCTGTTGTCTACTGTAACCTGCTGCAAGCAATAAAGCAATTAGTGGAAAAAAGGTGTTTGGTGAGTTCAGCTATCTGATAAGGATTGTCTGCAGTAATTATATCTGCTTATGCAGGCCAGGGATAGAGGTCTCAGCAAGGGATATATCACTAATACAACAATGGGAGTCAGAATAACAGCATTTAAAAAAAATGGCACATAACAAAGCCCCATCAATGGCCATTCTAAGCCACGTTACCTAGGTTCAAAGGCCAGGCAGTGCATCATTTGTAATTGCTTGACCAGAACCTGAATTTCATTTCACCAGTTTTACTGGTGCATTTGGATGAATGAAAATTACAATGTATTGTATTTCTCCGATTGGTCTATAAATATCCTAACATCTATAAAAGTGTTCTTCATTGTCAGATGATCATTTCAATAAAAAAAAAATTATTTACAGGAAAAAATAAAGAAAATTCATATGATTATAGTGATGCATTGTTTTTCAACTAAACATGATTCTGCTAACTGTGACAGACTTGTGTAAACCTCACATTCCAAAAACTACTTTTGACATGTTTTGAGACATTGCCTTTTCGTCAGACTCTGCACCCACTCCTCCTCTTTCTCACAGCTGCAGCAGCGGATACCCACCACCCTTTCCCCCCACAACACAGTTGTACGCTAACAGCATGGAGCCTTGGTGGTCAGGAAAGGAAGGACAGCAAGTGTGTGGCCCTGCATGTACCATACCAAGCTTTTCAAAATTGAGGGTGTAACTTTAAAGGGGGAACTGTACCCCCCTCTCCCCCACAATGCACCTTGCCCCAGTGTTAAAGGACATGGGCCTCTTTTCCACATCCTGTACCCAAAAAAGGGTTTGTGGGGAAAACTTATAGGATTCTGGAAGCCCCATATAATAAAAGGGGTTCCAGATATCTACCCCCTCACTGAAAAATGAGTACAAGGGGACATTAGAATATTAGAAATGTAAATAAACACACAGACATGGCAAAAAAAATCATTTAACCATCTGAGGTCCTGCATGTTAAACCCCCTTCATTGCCAGGCCTTTTTTCAGTTTTCAGTGCTGTGATAGTGTGACTATCTACTAGTGTAATCATGCAACACTGTACCCAAATTAATTTTGGATCATTTATCAAGACAGATAAAGCTTTTTTAGAGATATTTAGTGGCCTTTTTTTACATTTTTTATTATATAAAGGAAAAAAAGACCAGAAATTTTTGGGGAAAAACTAGATACATTAAAGAAGAACTAACAAACATTTACTCACCTGAACTTAGTGCTGACTGGCTGCTAGACCAGTCCCTGCAACCTTATTCCCCCTCTGATCCGGAGGTCTAAGGTCCTTTGAGTCATCACATCCATTACGGTGTATTGGATGTGAGGACACAGAGGAACACTCGATCGCTGGAGCAGAGCAGAGAGGCTGGATGACCTGATCTAGCAGTCAGACAACTCCGAGGTTCAGGTGAGTAAATCTTTGTTTTTATCTTCCCTTTGTTAAAATGAGCACTTAACCTTTGCAGAGCTGTGGTAGGCCCATTGCAAGGGTTACGTTTATTTCTGCCCGGAGTTCTTTAAATGAACAGGCCATACAGGGAGGAGAAAGTGAAGGGGTTAATTTACAGGTCACATACAGTGACAGGATGGTGATGAAGGGGTTAATGTACAGGTTTGTAGGATAAGGGAGGTGAAGGGGTTAATATACATGAGAGCAGAGATAGAATGGAGCTGACATAAACAGGAGAGGAGAGGGGGTGAAAGGGTTATGCATTCTAATACACTTTATTATTTTTGCTGCTGCAGCTTGTTTTAAACAGGAACTAATGAAAAGCATGCATTAGTTACTTTACTCTCCCATGCCTCTGTTGGAAGAAGAAGGGGATTACTTGGCAATGTAAACATTGCCATGTTATCGATGTCATAACCAAACACAGCAATCGCAAGGCACAGGGCCAGTCTGATTGACTCTGTGCCTGTAGCCAATGCTTTCCACTGCCTTATGACAGTGGGAGCAGTGGCTTGTGTGCATGGTCAGTGCAAGCACACAGGCAGGCATGGGGGGACCTACAGGTACATCCTCCCAGCACAAAAGGACAGCCCAGCAGACCAGCTATTTGTATGCAGGGACCAGACAACAACAAGTTAAAAAACAGTACAATTTTAAACATGTAAATAATTACTTGCTGCTTGACAATGTTTCCCCGCTGCCAGAAGGACCCGACGCTTGATGATGTTTCCAACTACCATTGCTAAATGACAGATCCCTGTAGCTGTTGTAATGTAAACACAATGCTGGGTATCCTACGTGACATCACTAAGCATGTATAGTCATGACCAAATATGGTCAATAGGTCACCATGGATCCCCAGCCCTGTGTTCACATTACAGCAGCTACAGGGATCTGTCCAATTAGAGATAGGAGTGTGGACATCATCAGGTGGTGGGTTGTCATAACCGATGATGTATTTATACCACTAGACATGATTGATTTTGGATTTGCTTTGAGAGGGATTATTTAATTTAAATTATATTGTAATTAAAGTGCAATGTGTTTATCTACATTTTAGTGTTTATGGAAATGAGTAACAGGGGTACTAATGTACCCCCAGTACGCATTACCTTGGAAGGGAGCCAATATCTGGGCACTTTCATATTAATAAGGGAGCTGCAAGGTTACTATAAGTCCTACTACATACCCCCACATTGTTTCTGGGGGACGGTAGGAAATGTGGGTTAGAAGTCGCTGATTTTCAACATTGGGACAAGGTGTCTTTCAAGGGGGGAGGCTTTGGTATTATGTCAATCCAAGTTACTGTGACATTTCACATACAGTGGGGACACTGACCTCTGTGCAACCAGTCCAGAGTTTTTCATGTTGAAAATGTGTGAGATGACATGCTTCCACTCCCTGAGGGCTGCTCTGCAGGCGGACAGAATTAGTGATTTTGCTAATAAATTTGATGCCTGTAGAAATGTGCACTGGAAAACATTGTGTTGCAGAGCCCCGCGTCCATTGCGTTGCAGACAAACAGAAAAAAAGTTTTCCTGGCACACTCACAAGCTAGCATGTAAAAAAACTTGTCTCACACTAAGGTTAATAACAGAGGTTTGGATACACGTCTTCTGCAGAAAATGTGAAAGCTGCTCAGCCGCGCCAAGGCACCTCTATATATTGCGGTCCTAAGTATAAACTAGACTTCTCCATCTTGGAGCACATGGGGCAGAAGATAAAATTGGGTGCAGGTTTGTCAGGAGGAAGCCCAACCCCCCTTAAAGGCAGAGCAGAACCCCGCCGTTCATTGCTTTGCAGAGCCCCGCATCCATTGCGTTGCAGAGCCCCACGTTCATTGTGTTGCAGAGACCCACGTGCCATTGCGTTGCAGAGCCCTGCGTCCATTTCGCTGCAGAGCCCCACGTCCATTGTGTTGCAGAGGCCGGCGTCCATTTAGTTGCAGAGCCCCGCGTCCATTGCGTTGCAGAGCCCCGTGTCCATTGCGTTACAGAGCCCAGGGTCTATTGCATTGCAGAGCCCTGAGTCCATTGCATAAGGGGGAAGGTGATGTAGGTGGATGCGTGGGCCTGGGTTGGGAAGCGGTGGGGTAGGGTTGGAGGGGCCAATCAGCAAAATCTTGCAGAAGTTCCAATTAATATTAAAGATGGCCTGCAAATAGTCGCCAAACACAATTAAGTAAGCAAATTATGCGGCCACTTGTTGGGGTACATTGGGGGGGGCACATCATTTTGTTCTGCCCACAGGCGACCGTAACTCTGGTTACGTCACTGTGGGGAGAACTTATTTTAACAGTGCTGTAATGCTTCGTATGCAAAAGAAAAATAACTAAAATATCAGGGTTAGATTGACAGGGCTTATTGAAAGTGACTTGAGTATACAGTTAACATAACAATTATAACAAACTGATGCTAATTTATGAAAATTAGTGCAAAGAAAAGAGAAGACTTTGACCATAGTGACCAATTAGGTTTTTAAAGTGACACTAAACTCAGGAGTTAAATCTTAAACTTCTGACACTGTCCTTCCGTGTGGAAGGTTGCTTCTTTTGATCCCCTTGGTCCCTATGATGGATTACTAATTGGTATTGAGATTGGAGTCTATCACGGGCGGGAGCAAGCTTGGAGCGGTAGCTACTTTACAACACACACAGGGACCATTAATTCAGTGATGATTTGAGGATCTACAGCTGAAGGATAGACAAATAAGCTTAATTTTTGTTAATGGTTAAGGCATTTGAATGCATTCTTAAGATTTAACTCCTGATTTTATGGTCACTTTAATTCATAGTGCAAACAGTTTAAACTGCTGCTACAAATTTGCTACATGTAACCATGTCTTTTCTTGTTTTTTCCCAGATTTTAATCATTAACCCAAGTGTACCTAAAACAAATTAATGTAACCAGAGACTAACTTTGATAAAGAAAAGGCAATTTGTGTCTTCATCAGTGGCAAAGTCACTTTTTAAATATAGGTAAGCATTTATTGAGCTAAAATATGTAGTAGATAATTCTCAAGAGTGAATAAAATAGCTATATTACACCTGTTAATAATCATTACCAGCACATAGGAGTATTCAGCTTCTTATGACCAGTATCTTTCTTATTACAAAGGATAACTACACTATTATTACACATTAGAGGTATAATTTCCAAATGTAGAGTACAGTTCTGAATAAAATGTCACATAGGTCTAGCATGAATAAGAATAAAGCATATTTTAATAATAGCTGTAGACATAAAGCAAAATTACACTTTTTCCCTGCAATTTTTTAATGAAAGTGATTGTAGGTCCATTTAAGGGACATAAAAGACAAATTAGATGGGCAAGAGAAAAGATCAAAATTCCACATTTTCATTGCTCATGATATTCTTTATAGATTACTCAGATATGTGTGAGTCAAAATTGATCCTTTGCCATGTAATGACTATAATTTCTGAAAAGTGTAATACTTGAAAGGGAAAAGTAAAATGGAAGTTTGATATTAATTAGAAATGAATTACTCAGTGATTTTAAGGATGAAATTGGTGCAAATGTGTAGATATCTGGAATATCTGTAAGACACCTTATAGTTAATGTCATTTTGACAAAAGAACCTAAAAGCACTATTTGAAGAAACATGCTGTCTGCATTGCATATGGAACTGCATTTGGACTGACTGTGAAATCCTCTGATTAAAGGAGAACTATGAGATGAGTGATTTCCACTCACCTCATAGTTCTAGCCGACCTGTGACAATGAGACTGTCACAGGTCGGCTCAGTAGATCGGGAGGTGAGCGAACGCATACCAGGTTCGCTCACCTCTCGATCCTGTCACGGCTCTCTGCCGTGACAGGGGGAGTGGCTGGATTCCCCTCTCCACGCTCCGATCTGCCAGCGCTGACTGGCGGAACGGACGGGGGAGGGGGCGGGTACAGCTGGCTCTGCCTCTAGATAGGCAGAGCCAGCTGTCACTCAAGCAGCTGGGTGGATCCCGTCATCTACGTCGGGATCCGCTCCGGCTGTGGCGTCTCAGTATACCACGAGCTGTAGCTCGCGGTATACTGAGCTTAGGGTAACGGGAGGACGCTAGTTTGTGTCCTCCCGTTACCCTAAGGAGAACTATGGGGAAAAACACTGACCCCATAGTTCTCCTTTAAGAGAGTCTTGCAACAGCACTCTTCACTGTTGTCAATGGATTACTGTATTAGTACCCATACTAATAAAAAAAAAATTAAATCCATCTCTAGACACCACCACGTGCAGCACAGATGGCAGTTTTAAATTAATAAATAAAATATAGATTTTAATTTGGCATCTTAAAGAGTATATACACAGTAGTGATAGTGTGTGACAACTTCTTTTAATTATTGACAAATAAATGTTTAAATTATCTACGTAAATGAATACATAAATATAAAAGACTCATTTTAATGAATTTTATATTTATCCGAAGACCATCTTTTTAAGATAAGGTTTGTCCTAAATATAGTGATCTATATTTTAGTCTGTCATCTACGGATGCATAAAAGTATTAATAGGTAATTGATTTATTAGTTCATTAACCATTGTACATAGTTATATAACTGTGTAGAAATTGTGCAATATACTGTAATTAATCATGTTGTTAAAGTAGGTTTTGCATATGGTTGAATAGCCAATGGGAGTGTCCCTGCTGTATCACCTGTCATTTCTGACTTGCATGTCTGCTGCATTTGACTGGTGGACATTGGGCAGAACATTGCTGTCTGCTTGAGTGTGGGGAGTGTGTCGCGTGTGCAAGAGGAGAGCTCAATGTATCCAGGGGACGCTTACTGATGAAGTTTGGGATGGGTGCCCTCTGATGCACAGGATGTAAGAGAGTAGGGTGGAGTCATCCCATGGGTTATTGCACCACAAGGTACATTTAATGGATATGCTTGTTGTGATCCACACAGGCCACACCTCTGATGTAGCTAGTGTTGACCACTGAATCCAGTCAGGTTTCTGGTCATTCTCCATCCCTGGGATACTCAGTTTGGGGATCCAGTGCCTCACATGGATGACTGGCACTTAGAGGACTCATAATGAGTATATTGATACCCACTCAATGCCTGACTGTGTTATATGAAGGGATAAGATTGTAAAAAAAATGCCTAAGAGAGAGAGAGAGAGATTTAGATAATATTATGGAGTGGGATTCTTTATTTATAACCAGGAGGCTCAGCTGTGAGATATACAGTATATCAATAACTGACCCTGTTTGGTGGAAATGCCTGCCATACCCTGTAAAGCGAACTAAAATCATTGCTATACTTATATGGCAATATTGTTTTGACAAGTAAAGGGACACACTGGGGCAGATAACACAACAACAACACTTACCATAAGTCGGAATGATAAAAAGGAGAAAAGACCATTTGGGGATGATTAGGCTGAGATTGATTTAAAACCTTACCTCTCTCTCTCGATTGTTTATATTTGTACTGGTTCTTTAGATTGGATCCGTTACCTCGATCGTTGGTGTGGACCATCGGCTCGGTCTTCTGCACGGAGCTCCGCCCACCAGCCAAAGAGAAGAGACCTCACCCCACACGAGGATCTCTGGCTGGGAGGGCGGAGTTTAACTGCAGAAGCCTTGTGGGGTCTCACCAGTGTTCTCAGGGGTCTAACCAGGCTGGTGAGACCTCACTGAGCCCTGGTGCTGGTGAGACCCCATGGAGCCCTGTTGAGACCCTACAGATGCCTTGTTTTAACCAGGGCTCTGTGGGGTCTCATCAAGGCACTTAAGGGGTCTCACCAGGGCTCTGAGGGACTAACAAGGTGGGTTAGACCCCACAGTGCCCTGATGAGACCCCACAGAACCCTGGTGAGGACCCCTCAGAGCCCTGGTGAGACCCCTTAAGTGCCTTGATGAGACCCCACACACAGAGCCCTGGTAAGACAGGGTCTCACCTGGGCTGCGTAGTGTCTCACCAGCACTAGGGCTATGTGGGGTCTCACCAGGGGTATAACCAGGCTGGTAAGACCTCACAGAGCCCTGGTAAGACCCTATGGAGCCCTGGTGCTGGTGAGACCCCAACTCGCCCTGGTGAGACCAGACAGAGCCCCGGTGAGACCCCACAGAGCCCTGGTTTAGCCCTACAGAGCCCTAGTTTATTCAGGGCTATGTGGGGTCTCAGCCGGGCTCTGTGGGGTATCACCAGGGCTCTGCGGGGTCTCACCAGCCTGGTTAAACCCCACAGAGCCCTGGTAAGACCCCACAGGCCTTAGTTGGGCCTCATGTTTAGGTTTCGCCTAAGGCCTCGCAAACTCTAGAGCCGCCTCTGTCTGAACATCCCCGTTTTTTATAGTGTTCTTTATAATACAATCATTACAATTTTCTTTTTGTTTATATTTGTAATAGAGTTATATTTTTTGTAAATCATACACAGTGGTGTTATTGAATTTTGATATGTAGAAAGGATTACACCCATAGTTTGCTGAGTCCGATAAACAGTTGTGGGTTGGGAATATAATGTTTGAATATACTGGGGACTCCAAACAACTTAGGGCTTGGAGACTCACATTGTTTGTGTAGGAATTTCCTAACCCCAACTTAGCAGTGAATCTCATTAAAGTCTATGAGGGGCGGGGGGAATCCTGCTAGTATATTTAAGCCCCCTATGTGATAGCATATTAGTGGTCTAATAGACCCCTGTTGACACCTTTGCAGCCAATTAAAACTGATCAAGTGCAGATTGTGCTTGATCAGCTTCTTCCCCAGCTTCTCTAGCTAGAGAATGACAGCTCAGAAATGATATAATCAACATAATTTATGGTTTTATTCAGCGGGGAGGAGATCAACAAACGGATCTTACACAGGTTGAACTCGATGGATATGCGTCTTTATTCAACTTACCTACTATGTTACTATGTTCACTGGTCTCTCTCGCTGCTACCCGCTGACACCTGTGAGCAGGAGGGGTAGTGGAGCCAGAGAAATAAGGGTGTCATGTGGGGGAAGCAATCAGGCTGCTTTACAGCCTCGCTTTCAGTAAAGCCAACGGTAGACAGACTCCCAACGAGTATAGGCACTGGGAGTCTATTTACAGGGGCCCACTGCTCTGACGTATGACATGTGATGATGTAATTTTAGCCTCTACTTAGATCTGTGGTTTCCATGGATCTGCACATGTGATCAGCTATGACACCAGCCAGACCTTCAAAGTTTGGTTGAGAGCAGAAAGAAGCACACTGGAACTGTGACAGTTAATACAAGAAGTATGGTTTGAATATATCTGTCTTGAGAAACAGCTAAATTGGTGGGTTTAGTTCCAATTTTGGAATTAGGAGGATGCAAAAGGGACATATTAAGAATGTGCAGTATTGATGTGTTGTATTTATAAACTGTCCACACATATACAGTATGTAAGTCTCTGCTACAATTAGTAACTATATATACTTCTAAATAAAATTGCTATTTAGAAGATGAAAGGTACATCTCATCTTTAATAACTATACTATTTAAAGCATAGAGATAGTTGTTCCATTATCCAGAAACCTATTATCCAGAAAGCACTGTAAAACAGGAAGACATGTGGAAAAAAAATTCCCATTCTATAGTTTTTGAAATGGCTTATTTATAAAATTTAGCAAATAAAGTAATTCCAGGAACGGGGAATTGTATACCGTATTTTTCGCTCCATAAGACGCACTTTTTTTCCCCCAAAAGGAGGGGGAAAATGTGCCTGCGTCTTATGGAGCGAATACCTATCGCCCGACACCCGGGACATGCAGTTTCGGGCGCGGGGCGAGTAGTTTCTTTTTGTACATTCAGCCCTGCTCCTGACAAGCAGAGCAGAATGTACAGTGGGAGCCGCTGTTCGTTTAATACAAGCGATCTAAGTAGATCCCTTGTATGAAATCGAGCGGCGGCGGCATCGGCGATAGTGTCCGCCCCCCGCCGAGGTTTTCTGGGTCCCCCGTACCTCTGCGGGACTGTGACCCGTCACGATCCCCCATAGGAGCTCACCATAGAGCCCATTGAGCAGACGAAGAACGACGTTCTTCGTCTGCTCTGTGTGATTACTGAGACAGCGGCACCTGTCTCAGCAGTCACTAACTGCAGCTTCTGTGACAGAATTTCTGTCATAGAATTTCTGTCACAGAAGCCTTGCGTCCTATCGTCCGGAGCGTCTTATAGGCTGCAAAATACGGTAATTTAATCTTGCACAGATTTTGTCTTCTAACCTCTACAATTATTACTATATTACAAAATATAATGCAAGATAATACAAGTAATGATTGCATTTAGTTTCACTTGTTTCACATGCCTTTTTTAAAGGAGAACTATGGGGTATACCTTTTTTGCATTTTTAGTTTCCTTATGATACAAGAAATACATGTTGCAATGTACTCCTGTAATCAAAAATGTACCATAGGCTTACATTTCAGTGTAATATATTGTGGGTGAGGCTAAGCTCTGATCAATTCTGTCTGGATCCTCCTGTCCTATTGAGTGACAGCCGCTTGTAGGAGCTGCTGCATTTTCATGAGAACTTGTAGAGCACAGCAGCCCAGGGCATGTCCTATCAGAGTTAACACTTTCACATTCATTCTGCAGTTTGTCTTTCTGCTCTCTCCAGACAATACACATACCACATCGGCACTAAGACCTGTGAGTTCAGCTTTGTCCTTGTCCCCTCTCCTTCACTTTGTTGTCTTTATTTCTTTTTCTCCCTGTGTATATCCCAAGACAGCAGACGGGAGGAGGGTGTTAGAAAACCTAACAATACTAATATGATTATAGGGTATTATTCATATAGGTATTATGTATAGATGTGAAGAACTCAAGTGATGATTGATTTTTTATATATATTCATTTGTTCAATTTGGGAATGTACGCAAGCTGACTTATAAAAGTCCATGATTTAGGTTAAGCCTAGAAAGATGTAACACTAAGGGGGTTATTCACAAAGCAGCCGAGTGAATAACCCAGCCGCAGTGAAGTGAGCTGAACGCTGTTCGACTTATCACTTCTGGCTTATATGGCTGATTTTAGCCATACATCAGCTTAAATCAGCCGTACATCGGTTGCCTTCGACTGCCTTCGGTCAGGTGAACATGCCCTGCATGTTTTGGCTGAGCCGAAGTGCAGAAGGACTTCAACTCAGCTGATCCAACATCTGGATCGGCTGAGCCGAAGCTCTGGCAGCTCACTCGCTGCCGTTCGCCCTTATTCTTACAGGGGTCGAATGGCAGTGAGTGAATAGCCGAATGCCGCCGAGCGGCATTCGGTTTGACTACTGTGGATGATACCTCCGAGGTACCGAGCAGAATAGAAAAGAAGTGTAAAGAATGTGAAAAAAAGTTGCAAAATGATTTTAATATAAAGAAAAGAAAAATAAATAAACAATTGGGCAGAGCTAGCAGTGACATCGTGACCAGCCCCGTCCAGTTGTTCTTGTTTAATGACAGATCAGCATCCCCAGATAATTTGGGGACACTGGGCAGGACCAGTTGTGAGATCACGGCTGGCTCCGCCCAGCTGTCATTTGCAGGGAGAACGGCCGGCCCTTCGACAGGCCATTCTCCACGCTTCATCGGTCACTTCAGCTCAGTCAAGCCAAAGCATATGCCTTCAGCTCGGCTGAGCCGCTCGTCTGCCTTTCGGCTGCTGTACGGGCTATTGTGAATAGCCCATACAGCAGCCCTTCGGTTTGACTGAACTGAAGGGCAGAGCTGGCCGAAGAGAGCCGAAGGATCAGCCGAAGTTACGGCTGGAATCTTCGGCTCTTTAGTGAATAACCCCCTAAATGTTTAAGTTATTTGCTGAACATATGTTATTCATCAGTCATGAAGAGGGCTAGAACCCCTTCCATTCCTAATTACTGAGGAAGGCTGAGGGGGTCGCTTTGCAGAATATTCTAAATCAAAGTTTATGAAGTGTTTACAAACTATGAATGATATCTCTTTACTTTAACACTTCTTGATTAAGTTATTAATATGAGAAAGAACATTGCATTTTCTATAACTATATTGCTACAAGCAACATTATATGGTTTAAATGATAGATGGATGCATTATAACTTATAGTCAAGGTTAGGTGGGGGGCAATCCTCCCCCTCTCTCCTACTAGTGGTCTTAAGAGTTTCAGATTTCGCTGTGAGGTACTACATTTCCCAGAGCCTGTCATGTTTTAAATTGTGAATAAAAATCTATTAATGGCAGATGGGCAGGACATTCTCACAAAGGAAAAAGGGACCTATTTTCACATTCTTGGGCATACACGATGTAGACAGCTACACACAAAATCACTAAACTTTTACAAGAACATACTTGTACATTTACATAACTATTTTTATATTTTGTTTCATGCCATTTATCTTTTGTAATTAAACACATTTTTGAGTTTTATGCAAGAATGGAAGCAATTTTCTCTTTTGAACTTCTTTCACAAAAGAGTATGATATAAAAAAAAAAGATATTCTGCAGAGGGCTTAGTGAACTGACGATCTTAGGCTGGGTTCACACCTAGGCGTATTACGTATGCACGTCTGTCGCATTGTACGTTTTGTAGAGCGTTCATAGATCGTTGAACGCCCGACAAAACGGAAAGGTGTGAACGGGGCCTTAGTGTAGATGTGGTATGGATATTGTCAGGAGATAACAGTGTGGAGGAGACAGGAGGGGAAACAAAAGAAACTGCAAGATGGATGTGCAAGTGTTCGTAGACCTGTGAGCTGACATGAATAAACTCTGATAGGATGTGCCCTGAGCGCCTGAATAGGTTCTCATGAATGTGCAGCAGATCCTACAAGCTGCTGTCACTCAATGGGAGAGGAGGATCCAAACAGTATTGTTGGGATCTCTTGTAAGCACAGAGCTTAGCCCCACCCACAGTACATTGCACTGAATTATAAGCTTATGGTTAATTTTTTTATTACAGGAGTACATTGCAAAATGTATTCCTGTATCATAAAGAAACTAAAAATGCAAAAAAAGGTGTACCCCATAGTTTAATATTTTTGTCCACATTTACATACTGACCAATGATGGGCAATGGTTTTCTTGCCCTAGGCTGCCGTGTAGTTTTAGTTTTAATATATGCTATATTCAGGGCTTGAAAAATTTGATAGTGTCTCACCAGTCAGTCAAAAATTTCACCAGTCAGCATGACCGGACTATAGCCTTGCAATTTATGTTAAAAAAGTTTTGGGACAGATAGAGCTTTCTTTTGGAGGTATATAATCACCACGGGGGGTATTTTTTTTTACTTTATAATTAAAAAAGTACCATTAATGTAAAAAAAAACAAAAGTTTCCCTACGTTATGTAATAAAACATTTATTCTTACCCATATTTTTAGTAAAACATAAAGGGCGGGGTCACGTCGGGTAAATAGACACCAAACATGTCAAGCCTTAAATTGCGTGCGCCCGCAAAAATCGCAAAAAACGCCCATAGGTGACGATTAAAACGCTTTTACTGTTCATCAGTTTAGTGTTATCAGTGATTAAAGGAGAACTATGAGGTTAGGGCTTTTCCCCATAGTTCTCCTTAGGGTAACGGGAGGACACAAATTA
Organism: Nanorana parkeri; assembly: GCF_000935625.1. Classification (NCBI taxonomy): domain Eukaryota; kingdom Metazoa; phylum Chordata; class Amphibia; order Anura; family Dicroglossidae; genus Nanorana; species Nanorana parkeri. The sequence continues at coordinate 976,753 of NW_017306541.1, forward strand.
GCGTCCTCCCATCACCCTAAGCTCAGTATATAGGGAGCTACAGCTCGCGGTATACTGAGACACCACAGCTGAAGCGGATCCTGACAATTATGTCTGGATCCGCCCAGCTGCGTGAGTGACAGCTGGCTCTGCGTATCTAGAGGCAGAGCCAGCTGTACCTGCCCCCTCCCCGTCTGTTCCGCCAGTCAGCGCTGGCGGATTGGAGTGGGGAGGGGGAATCCAGCCCCTCCCCTGTCACGTCTCTCTGCCGTGACAGGATCGAGAAGTGAGCAAACACCGGTATGTGTTCGCTCACTTCGCGATCTACTGAGCCGACCGACAGTCTCATTGTCACAGGTCGGCTAGAACTATGAGGTGAGTGAAAAGCACTCACCTCATAGTTCTCCTTTAGGCTGGGTTCTCACCTAGGCGTTCGAAATATGCGCGTCAAACGCGCGTTTACGAGGGCTATCTGGCTGTATCCTAATGGATACGCGCGGAAATACACCACAAAGAAGCTCCTGTACTTCTTTGGGCATAGAGCGCTTTTCAGCACGTTCCAACACGCTGAAAGACGCCCAAGTGAGAACCATGCCCATAGGAAATAATGGGATTTCACTTGCAGGGCGTTTTACAGCGCGTCGATCAGCGCTGTAAAATGCCCAGGTGTGAACCCGGCCTTAATGGCTCTAAAACTATTGCTCTCAGAAGTTCCTTGGCAGCCAGTGCATGCAATTCGGAGACCCGTTTAGCGGAAGTAATTGCCAGAAGAAAGGCGGTCTTGAGGGTGATGTCCCAGAGAGATGCCACAGAATGTGGATAGAAGGGATCATGCCGCAGAACGTCCAGGATAAGAGTCAGATCCCATTGCGGGAATAAGGATCTCACAGGAGGATGAATCTTCAGACATCCCTTCACGAAACGCATGATCAAGGGATCCAAGGCCCATCTGAATCCTGTCAGTGCAGAAATGTCCGAAACCTGAACCCGGAGAGAATTCCAGCTGAGGCCTTTGTCCAGACCGGACTGAAGAAAATCAAGGACATTATTCACCGTAGGAGTGCGTACGTCAAAGCCGCCTTAGTAAACTTGTCCCACACTCTTCGGTAAGTGGCGTTAGTCGAGTGTTTTCCTGCCTTAAGCAGAGTTGAAATTACCGCTTGGGAGCATCCCAAGCCTGAGAACCGATCCCACTCAACCTCCAAGCCATTAGACGTAAGGCTTCCGGTGCCAGGTGCAGGAACAGGCCCTGGAGGAGGAGATCTTTGCGAGCCCAGTGGTGTAGTGGCTAGAGCTTCTGCCTTGCAGTACTGGGAGTTCCAGGTTCAAATCCCAGACAGGTCACTATCTCAAGTATTTTGTATGTGCTCCCTGTGTTTTGCGTGGGTTTTCTCCCACACTCGAAAGACATGCTGGTAATTGGCATAATTGGCTCTGTCTAAATTGGCCCTTGTTTGAATGCATGCATGTGAGATAGGGACCTTAGATTTTAAATTACTTGAGCACAGGGATTGATGGGAATGTGCAACTATGTAACACTGGACATTTTAGTGCCTAATAGAAAATGTAGCTTTTTTAATGTTTTCTTGATCAAGCATGTGCTGAATGCAGAATAACACCAAGTACCTGAGACTTGCTTTATACAGCTTGGCTTTTACACATTGCCCCCTGGTTGAAAAAACACCTTTGTATATCTTGAGTTTGATCTCACATTTATTCAGTTATTATTATTATTATTATTATTATTATTATAAAGGATTTATATAGCGCCAACAGTTTGTGCAGCGCTTTACAATATAGGGAAGACATTGCAATCACAATACAAATCAAGACAAGATGGTAGGGAGGGCCCTGCCCCTGAGGGCTTACAATCTATGCTTTACTACTTTAAATGAGTGAAGACAGAACATGATATATAATGACATACACTATATTACCAAAAGTATTGGGACACCCCTCCAAATCATTGGATTCAGGTGTTCCGTGAAATTTCCTTGCTACTAAATATTCCACGGTCAACTGTTAGTGGTATTATAATAAAGTGGAAGCAACTGGGAACAACAGCAACTCAGCCACGAAGTGATAGGCCACTTAAAATGACAGAGCGGGGTCAGTACATGCTGAAGCACACAGTGCCTAGAGGTCGCCAATTGTCTGCAGAGTCAATAGCCACAGACCTCCAAACTTCGTGTGCCCTTCAAATTGGCACAACAACATTGCTTAGAGAGCTTCATGGAATGGGTTTCCATGGCCTAGCAGCTGCATCCAAGCCTTACATCACCAAGTGTAATGCAAAGTGTTGGATGCAGTGGTGTAAAGTACACCGCCACTGTACTCTAGAGAAGTGGAGATGTGTTCTCTGGAGTGAGGAACCACACTTCTCTGTCTGGCAATCCGATGTATGTGTCTGGGTTTGGCGGGTGCCAGGAGAACGGTACTTTCCTGACTGCATTGGGCCAAGTGTAAAGTTTGGTGGAGGGGGGGATTATGGTGTGGGGTTGTTTTTCAGGGGCTGGGCTTGGCCCCTTAGTTTCAGTGAAGGAAACTCTTAAGTCATCAGCATACCAAGACATTTTGGACAATTTCATGCTCCCAACTTTGTGGGAACAGTTTGAGGATGGCCCCTTCCTGTTCCAACATGACTGCACACCAGTGCACAAAGCAAGGTCCATAAAGACATGGATGAGCGAGTTTGGGGTGGAGGAACTTGACTGGACTGCACCTGACCTCAACCCAACAGAACACCTTTGGGATGAATTAACACGGAGACTGTGAGCCAGGCCTTCTCATCCAACATCAGTACCTGACCTCACAAATGCGCTTCTGGAAGAATGGTCAAACATTCCCATAGACACACTCCTAAACCTTGTGGACGCCTTCCCAGAAGAGTTGAAGCTGTTATAACGGCAAAGGGTGGGCCAACTCAATATTGAACCCTACGGACTAAGACTGGGATGCCATTAAAGTTCATGTGCATGTAAAGGCAGGTGTCCCAATACTTTTGGCAATATAGTGTATCTTGAAAAGTTTAAATTTTATTAACTACATGGGTAATGGGAAGTAAGAGTAATTACCTTTAAAAATGGATTGATTGCACAATACATTAATTTTAAATGGATCAGACAGAATGAAACCCATCTTTTTAATAATTAATGACATATATTTGGAGTGCATTTTCTTAAAAAATAAAATCCATATTTTTCATCAGTTTTAGTTTTTATTGGTGTATGATTGTTCCTTGCACCCTGGTAGCTCATGCTGCTTGGCATAATTACTTAGCAAAGTATTCTATGTTTTGTGCTCCATAATGTAACTAACACCCAGTGGGAAACAGCAATCAATAACTCATTGAATTTAAATCAAACAGAATATTCAATATTATTTTATTATTTATAAGTAAGCCACTTATTTTCTTTGCAGCAGTTTAGTAAAATTGGGATGTAATCTACCAAAATATTTGAATGATCTACAAGCACATGTAATCTGCAGTAACTTATGGTGTAAAGCAACTATTTCTCTTTAATGCTACACCTACCTTCCTTTTCCTCCCAGATGCTCTATTTCTATTTGGGAATTAAAAGTCTAAAAAAATAGCTAAGTCACTGTGAGAAAGGTGTGGAGCAGGGTGAGCTGAGATGCAGAGAGAGCAATTTGGACTTCTAGTGTGAAATTTGAGGATTAATTGCTCCACAATGCCTGCAGGGACTCGGGGGGGGGGGGGTGGCCAGTTGTGTGTGTCAATGACTATGCTCTGCCTTCACCCTCCCCACTGAGTCCTATAGGTGGCCATTCATGTTCATGCCACAGAAAAATTATGTGATGGCATTTAATGCTCCAGCCCTGCTTACAAAAGAATTGTATCACAGACAGTTTAAGAAGAGGTTAGATATATATGTAAGAATAACTGAATTGTTTATGATTATACTGAATATTTCAACACAGATCTGCCTGTAGAAACATGCAGCAGAAAGCCAAATAATGTATGGGATGTCTGATTATGTGCAACTTGGACAACGTTTTAAAAGACTAGCAATTTTCTTGGTTTTCAATGTGATCTGCTCAGACTTATTCCCCAACTGAGTAGATTTAACACAATTTGCTTATTTACATAATAAAAAACATGTGGTGGCAGTTGCATGTGAAGTCTGCTGCACAATCAACACACTAAGAATAATTATTTTGCTGTCACTGTGGAATAATAGTAAAATGTATATCTGCATGATAGAATGTACTACATATTTAAAAAACACACACAACACACCTGGTGTTTATTGGTCAACTGCAGCAGAAAATGTAAAATGTTTGTGTTGAGATCTGTGACTCTTTGAGGGAAAATATACGAATACAAAAAACCTTCTCTGTATTCTAACTTGAGCTCTACAACTTCCAGCTTTACCCCTAATCTCTTTCACTAATAAATAGGAAAGGGTGAATCTGCCTGGGTTTGATTTGCCAAGTGTTCCGCCAATTTTGTTCAAAAGTTGGTAAAAAGGAAGTGGTAACTTTAGTGGTGAATCCCACTTAAGTTTATGGAGGGTGAATAGACTACAGTGGGATTTTAAGTGTCATACAGGCGATTGGTTGGCTGTAGATCCAGCCAAACACTTGTATGTAACAGCCGGCTGTTTACATTCCCAGCGGGATGCTGATAGCGCAAGCCCGCCAGGGGGCACGCAAAAATGGAAAACAGATGGCGTACAGGCACGTCCACCCACTGGGAAGAGTCCGCCCGTGTTTTCACATTGGGCAGACAACAAGTGGTTAAAACAGTACATTTTGTGAGTTTAAACATTAATATGTTTTCTATTTTATATCGTGAATACATTATGGGTTTGTGAGATTTGCAAATCATTGTATCCTGTTTTTATGCAGATTTTACACAGCATCCCAACTTTTTGGGAATTAGGGTTCTACAAAGATAGCAGGTGACAAAACCAGCAGGCTTCACCTTTAACTAGAACACATGTTTCTGGTAGATTTACCTTTCAAAGCTAAACACCAGGCAGATATAAAAGACACAAACGGATGCAGTGTGCTCATTTATTTACCATTAAATGTAGTTTTTTAAATGCAAGAATTATTAGTGCCTGAATTTTACTTCAAATATCAGTATCAGTCTCTTGCAGTCCCTGTACATACCAGGGGACAGAAAAGCTAGAAGTCTCATAGTTTTCACTGTAGTGCAAGGAGCAAGCTGATGGGAGAAGAGAGCAGACTGACTGAGAGGGGAGCTTACCAGTCTGTGGCTTTTGTTTTCACGGTCTAATCGGGGTGGAATAGGAAGATCTGTAAGTGTTAGTGGATTGCAGCAGAGAAAAAACAGGTCTTTTCCGTAGCCAGACAAGGCTGTGTGAGGCGGTAGAGCTCTGTAAATCTCAGCACTGGATGGACAGAAATGCAGATCCACTGGAAGATAAAACAGTTCACCTTTATGTACTTTCAAAAGGGGATTTAGCTGTTTGTCTGTTAAAGCTGATTACTGAAATTCAAATAACGCATTTAACTTTTTATATTAAAAAAGGTGCATCTACACTAAAGTAACATAACACAAACACGTGAATCACAGTTGGTTAATGCATACATGATTCCAGAATAAAATATTTAAGATGTAAAATGTGTGATCAAATGTTTTCAATAACTTTAAAATATGCTGTGCAACAAACCATCATTTCCATTTCTTTACAGTTCATGTATAACAATAACACAAGTTGAATGTATATATTATATTTTCTTTTTTTATGTCCTTGAGGAACTGAAAATCTACCTTCATTTAAATAGACATACCATATTTAACAACACAAGTGATGGCATTAACAGGAGTGTTAATAAAATAAAATTCCTCCCCTCCTTGGGTGACAGCATTTACATGACCTTGTGTTAATTTACACAGAAGGTGTTGCACCTGCAAATTAATATTGCCTTCATTATCATCAGCTTTAACCTTCAGAAGATATACATTAACATTTGCTGTGCCGTATAACTAAAATTGGAATTAGTTATCAGTGGAGACTGGGTTAAGACAGCTTTAAAAAAGAAATTCAGTCTAAACAAATGTTTCTATAGTTTCAAATGTCAGAGCTGTTTAGATATTTAAATATAACATACTTGAAGCCTAGCAATTTTGTATAACTGTCTGAATCTGATAGGGTTGCTAATATTCAAATGTGCAATTTAGTCTAGAAACCTAGAAAATGTATTGTAAATATATTTTAGATGCAGCTACTGCAAAATTTGATTTTGTATAAGCCCGTTGTAATTCCCTGTTCAGCAGCACTTAGACTGAGAGAGGAAGAGGCAGCACTAGAAAGCAATCAGTTGTCCTACATACGTCTGCACTCGTTGAGGAAACGTTTAATTTCCATCGTTCGCCACTAAAAAAAGAAATAATGATTGGGCTAGGACTCAATGATCACTACCGCACATGCACTGGATCATGCTGCCATATTGTGATTTTTTAAATATGACATTGAGATCCTTTGCATGTGCGATAGTGGCAGCACAGGGCATTCATGTACTTTGGAGGGCAGTCCTAGATTCTGATGGCAAGTTGTCTAGGGACAAATATAGTAAGGCCATAGCCACAGTTGGAATCACCTCTTGCTGAGCCAATTTCAAAATAAGTTTAAATAAGTGGTTCCAAAAGGATCTAATAGATTTCCAATACCAGAGAATATGTATTAATGAACCAATCACCCCACATTTTCTCCAGCATAAGGGGCAATGACCCATATGAAATTAAGCTAGTTTGTATGGGGTATGATACCACCTATGAAGAACTTTTTGATGGAGCTGCCAATGATTAGAACAACCCGATCCAATATAAGATAGTTTGAGTGCAGTCATTGCTCTGCTGAGTAAGTAGTGCACAGTTCCTCCTCCCATTTTATTATAGTTGCCGTTTTTGCAAAAAACTTTTTTTTATCATCAAGCTTATTATAAAACAGTGAGATACCGTTGTGTATCCAAGAATGCTTACATAGAAAATTATATTGAGAATTGTCAATACCTATTGATTTAGGGAGGATTGGGAGAGAAGGAAGTGTTATATTTGAAGGTAGGTAGTGAAGAAATTCTATGGCAGGTGATATTTAGTCTGTAGTTCAGAAAAGTTTTATAAGCGATTCTGATGGAATAAATCAGACAGAGACTGGATTCCACAATGTATCAAGTTCCATAAATTAATCAGTGGGATGTATTATTCCAAAATGGACAGAGAAACTTTGTGTAGTGGTGCAGGGCGAATCTAAATTCGGACATACTGGAAAAGACATCCATGCCGATAATGTGGATGATATACTAGGATATTGGGAATCGGCATGCCATGGAATGAATTTATAAGAAAGTCACAATTCGTACATATTTTTCCCAAATAGTAGGTTAAGTTCTATGCTGGCCCAAATTTTAAATGGAGCGTCCTTAAGCCAGCCCTGTAATTGGTCTAAAATTGCTGCTTTATGGTAATGAGATTGAGACAGACCACCATTCTCTTTTCTTTTGCATAGCAAAGCTGTAGAACATCTAAGCTTTTTCCAGTTCCAGATGTAACTATGGATTGAGCATTGTAAAGTATTAAAGAAAGAGAGTGGTGGTGTAGTAGGGACAGTCCTAAACATATAAAGAATCCAAGGGAGCAGTAACATCTTAAATGCTGATATTCTCCCGGAGACTGTAAGCTCATGAGAAGCCATGGCCTTCAGTTCCTTAGGAATTTCTCTGAGCAAAGGAGCATAATTCAATTCATAGACCTTTGAGAAGACACAGGGTATGTTAGTACCCAAGTTGGGAATGGAAGCTTGTGCCCAACAATATGGATATAAGGATTCTAATTTCCTTTTCATAGGATAAGAAATGTTGATTCCAAGGATCTGTTTTGTCATTTTTTTTGGTTTCTTTTATAATAAGAGATTAGTTGTCATACACTGAGGTGTGCATAAAGGGGGGAGTACCACATCCCAATAATTTATATTTATAATAAGAGACTTTACCAAATTGCTCCAATATTTTGAGTGGCTGGAAGCGATAAAAAAGAGAGAGGGGAAAATGAGGACCATGTTGTCCGCAAAGAGACCTATCTTAATTCAGTGTATTTTTTTTGAGATTTTTTCAAGTTTCTTTGACAAAATACGTAATTACAGAGACAGAACAAAAATACAAGATAAAAGAATAAAAAAAAAAAAAAGCAGTCATCACATAGTTGTTATGAGTAGCATATGGATCAGAGATCAAAGTGTTAGTGTCGAACATAGGCATGCAAGATTCAATGCAAACCAATCATTGTATCTATCTTGACCAGACAATGCGGGCTTATAGTCCTGTGGGACCTAGCATAAACCCGCCATATATGGAGCAAAGGCTGGCATGGCTGTGCTGGACCAGCGGACCCATGGGAGCCATTTCTCATAAAATTTAGGTAATGTCCCTTCTTTATAAGCTATAAGTTTATCGTAATGATAGTGGAGCTTCACCATGGAGAGGGTTTCTCCAATTGATGGGGGAGTTAGACTCTTCCACTTCCTGACAATAGTGAGCCTGACTGCCAGTAGAATATGAACCGTTAAACGTCTATATTTTGATGGGACGCGTTCTATCCCCAAAGAGAGGACCGCCGGTGCAGGTGATGTGTCTAACAATATGCCTGCAGTGTCTGCTATTATCCGAAAGGTCGCCCTCCAAAAGTTTGTCAGGTGTTTGTACTCCCATAGAATGTGGTGCAGAGTGCCCTCCATCCCACAGTCTCTCCAACACAATGGGAAAGATGTTGCAAACATCCTGGCCAACCTAAAGAGACCTATCTTATTGTAATGAGAGCCAATAGTTAAACCTGGAATTAGAGATTCTGATCTGATCATATGCACTAGAGGTTTCATTAACATCACAAAAATCAAATAGTGGGTATCCTTGACAGGTTCCATTGGATATGTTCAAGGCTTTCCGATAGGTGTCCCGCTGCATTTATTTTAGCCGTTGAAAAAGAGTAGAGAGATAAAATGATGCTCAATATTGGACCCCGATAAACTGAATTTAAACTCTACGTTGCCTTTAGAAAGCCCCAGTGGACCCTATCAAAAGCCTTTTCAGTGTCCAATGATAAAAAGATGAATGGAGTCTTGTTGAGTTCTACATATTTCAAAATATTGAATCTTGGTGTCCATACACAAACCCCCCCTAGGTGTGTATGAGTGAGTGGAGTAAATATAACAATCTATTAGCTATCACTATAGTGAACAATTTAATATCGGATGTAATCAGGGGAAAAGGTCTATAGTTGCTTAGTAAAAAGGGGTCTTTCCCCCATTTAGGATGGGGCAAAGTTAAGCTCCTCAGGTAGAGATCCTTTATTCATGGCATCATTAAAAAGAGCAGTTAAGTATGGGGCTATGGTATCACAAAAAGATTTATAATAGTCACTAGGCAATCCATCCACCCCAGGAGTTTTATTAGATGGAAGGGAATCTATGGATTTCTTAACCTCCAAAACTGTGAAAGGGGATATTTCTTGTAGTTGAGAAGGGGATAAGGATGGCAATGTAAGCGGGTCCAAGAAAGCAGCAATTGCATCTGGGGTAGTTTGAGGTGTGGTGGAGTCCCATTTAAGGCTATATAAGGATTCCTAGAACTTATGGAAAATATTTAAAAACAATTTGGGGTGGAATTCCTTTTCACCAGTCAAGGGATTACACTAGCATAAAATTGCCTTAGATTGTTGTCTACTCTTAATGCATCGAGAAAGATAAGCAACTACCTTATTGTTTAAAAAGCATAAGCATCCGCTTTTTATTTTCTTTAAAGAATATTCGTACTTGTGAAGAAGGAGTACGCAGAGCTACTGCCAAAGGTCTAAAAGTTGTATAGTCAATTGGTGAGAAGGTTGACCTTTGTTTTCTTAATCCACATTATAAATATCACTTAATAATTGATCTATTTGTTTAGATCTACTCCTTTTTTATCCATGAGCCAATTTTTATACATACACCACTAATGTAAGCCTTGTGAGCGTTCCAGAGAGTGGTGCGGTCCATGCCAATGGTGTCATTCTGTTTAAAAAACAAAGCAAGGTTTGATGATAATTGATGTTTGTACTCTGGGTGAGCTAAAATGCATGTATTAAGTTTCCAAATAAAATCTTTAGTTACAGAATGACAACCAGAGACAGTGACTGTGATTGAAGCATTATCTAATCGTCTGATCATACCAATCTCTGCAGCTTCAAACAAAGGAAAAACATTTTGTTAGTCAAGAACATATCTATTCTCATGTCACTTTTATAATTCTTTATTTTATATAACAGGGGTATCCATACAAAAATACTGCACATAGTTGGCAATACATTACAATTGAGGCACATAACGGTAATGCAGATAACAGGCATGAACTTTAAGTCATGGATCCTGTGGCTTTTCAATTTTACTCCAACATTAACAGCAATAAACAAACATAGAGAACACACGTAGGAACAGTAGGGACAAGTAGAGGCACATTCAGTCCTTCCGTCTCCTGCAGAAGGCTGTGTTCTGACCATATACCATCGCGGATCTGGGTGTCATACTCATGTCTATATTTTCTGCTTGAGACCGTTTAACCACATGGATGTATCTGCGGTTCGCCATGCGAGCATTCTATTAAGGGAATATTGCATAAGGACATGTGACGACCAGCATCACAATTTGTTAGGAGACTAAATCAGGGCATCCAACGTTTAGTAATCATGTTGCATCTAACCGTACGACACCTACATTAACCGGACGTGTGTTGTTACATGTCCATAGGGGACAAACAGGGAGTAGTAGAGGCAAGGACATATAGGAGCAGGAGTAAAGACAGAAAGAGGGGATAAAGAGAGAGAGGTTTCTGATGAGACATGTGACTGATATTCCAGAGAAAAGAAGAATTCCGTCCAAGGCAACCATATTTGGCAAAAGGCAGCGTGTGTCTCCATGGACGATGCAGTTAAGTCCTCCATTCTCCAGATATCATTAACCTTGCTCAACCACATGTCCACTGTAGGGGCCCTGAGTCCCGCCAGAGCAACGGTATGCATGCTTTTGCCGCATTGAGCACGTGTGGCAATATAGATCTCAGATAGGATCGTTTCGGTATAGTATTGTGATGCAAGAGGAAGAATGTCGGGGTTGTTTGGATATCCCGGTCAGTAAACTTGGGTAGAAGCGACCTGACCGCCTCCCAATATTCCTGGATCTCTGGACATGTCCAGAATACATGGAGCATATTGCCCCCAGTCTGGCCGCATCGCCAACAATCATTGGGTAGCTCTGGCATGAGTTTGTGAAGGGCAGCAGGGGTTCTAACCAATGGATGAGGATCTTATAGTTGCACTCCTGGATCCTGGTGCATCTGGAGGTTTTGTGGGCAAAGTAAATATTTTTTTCTTTCTGCTCTGGCGTGAACTGGGTTCCCAGTTCGCGCTACCATCTGTGGAAGTATGGGGGAGTACTATCCCCTGGGTGGGAGTCCAGTAGTGAATAGACCATAGGCACCACGTGGCGGCCTGGTTCGCACTCTCTCTCAAACTCTGTCAAGGGCCAGTTAAAAGTCTTAGCTGGTGGTAGGGACCCGGGGAAAATGGGACAACTGTACCCTTTGCCAGAATTTCAGAGGGGACGACTGTGGTCCCAACGACATGTCCCCCAGTGACACCCAGGCCTCGATCCGGATGAAATGTTTGGCCCTGTGAATATTGGCCCCAGTTAGCACATGGATCTTCCAAGCCAGGATCTTCCATTCCATGTAGGATTGCCTAGGATAGGAAATAAGGGTGAAGGTGCCGGGGACACACCTTCCACGGGGAAATATTTGCGACACGCAGCCCATGATGGAAATATTGTGGGATGGTTTTTCACCGTTGTCAGGATCTCCCTTCTGCACCAGGGCAGAGCTGACAAAGGGATTGCCGCTCCTGATTGTTCAAGCCCTATCCACTGTTTAAATGGACCGTGGCGGCACCAGTCGATCACCCTCGTGAGGTGGCATGCCGCATGATAACTATTCACATCGGGTAGGCCAATGCCCCCGCAAAGTTTATGCATGCGTAAAATCGATGCCTTAATCCTGGGTTGTCTGTGGGCCCACAGAAATTTCACAGAAATTTTAACTGCCTTAAAGGACTGTGGTATATGGATCGGCAGAGTTTGCAATAGGTAGAGAATGCGTGGCATAACGTTCATTTTCAGAATGTTGCATCTGCCGAACCATGAAAATTTGCCCGCATGCCACCTCGAGAGGTCCAACCGAATGTCCCTGAGCAGAGGAGGGAAGTTAAGATGGAAAGTGCGGGAAAGGTCCAACCAGGATAGTAGTGCCCAGGTATCTCATTGATTCCACTGTCCACCGAAACTGGAAAGCGGACCTCAAACCAGGGACTAAGAATCCTGGTACAGATACATTGAGGGCTGTGGATTTCCATGGCAGCCCTGTCGCGTTCCATTCAATATAGTGAGGCACGCAATTTACCTGGACCTGTGCTGTCGGTTTAGAGTAAACCGCCATTATCCACAACATCATCCTCTCACACAGGCCCAATGCCCGGAGTGTCAGTTTCATGAATGTCCAAGGCCTTTTCCGCGTCCGTAGAAAGAAGCATAAGAGGCCGCGACTGGGTGGAGGCAGTGTGTATGACATCTAGTACCCGTGTTACATTGTCCCAAGCCTCTCTAGAGGGCATGAATCCCACATGATCTAGATGAATAATGTCCTGCAGATGGGGGACCAGGCGAGATGTCAACATTTTTGTGAAACGTTTCAGGTTGGAATTTAGCAATTAAATGGGCCTATAATTGAGCAGAGAATAGGATCTTTCTCCAGTTTAGGCATGAGGGTGATATGAGCTTGCGAGTCAGTGGGGAATGGCACACCCTTGTCCACAGCATTGTAACCCTTCAAAAAATGAGGTGATACGATCTCCAGGAATGTCTTAAAATACAATAAAGAGAGGCCATCTGGTCCTGGTGTTTTACCAGTGTTAGTCCTTTTTAGGGCTCCAGTGAGCTCCAGATAGGTAAGAGGCATCTCCATGGAGCGTATTGCCTCTTCTGGTATAGTCCGTATCTCTGATTGGCTAAGTAACCTGTAATCTTAGATCTAAGGTCTGACTCGGTCTGTAGTGCAGAGCGACCTTATAGGTTATAAAGGGAGGCATAGTACTCTTTAAATACCCCAGTTATATCGGTAGTATTACACACTTTCATGCCTGATGGGGACAGTATCTCTGGTATAAAGGACTGAGCTTTCTGCGATGGCAACGCCCTGGCCAATGGCCTGCCACATTTGTTGCCTAGCTCGTAGAAAATCCTTTTACATCTGGTTAACATACCCTTGGCCTTGGTATGACACAGTGAAGGCAGTTGTTCCCGAGGGCGGACTTGGCCATGGACTGTTTATGCATTGACTTCAGGCAGCATATGTCTGCTGATAGGCCTTCTATCTTGGCGGCACGCTGTTTTTTAAGTCTTGAGCCTATTTTCATAAATGAGCCCCTGATGTACGCCTTATGGGCCTCCTAGAGAATCATGGGATCACACTCCTTGGTGTCATTGCAAGTGAAGTATGTGAGCAGTTCAGTATTAAGTTCCTTCAATAGGGAGGGATCCTGTAGGATGGATTTGTTCAATTGCCAGTTCCAAGGATCTGTTGGCTGTAGGTCAAGGGCCAGGGATATCTGGATGTGGTCTGACAAGGAAATTACGCCAATGGATGCCCCCGTATTACTGGCAGGTCTCGGTGTCCCAGCATGAATAGATCTATCCGACAGTTTGAACCATGGGGGTTGGAGTAGAAGGTATAGTCGCTTTCTTTAGGGTGCAGCATGCGCCATATATCTACCAAATGAAAGTGCCTTAGACATTTTTTGATCCTCCGGAGGGCAGAGTAAGAGAGGTGCGAAGCTGACATAGAGCTTTCCAATGTGGGGTCAAGGACAACATTGAAATCTCCCCCCAGAACCAATACCCCCTCCGTAAACTCCCCAAGGTGCTCCAGGGTGGATTCCAGAAAAGGAATCTGACCAACATTGGGTAAGTATACGTTGGCGTATGTGCATAGGGTGTGGCCCATTCTGCCCTTCACAAAAATGAACCTGCCATCCTGGCTATATCGAGCATCCACATATTGCCACTGTACATTCCTATGCACCACAATACTAACCCCCTTGCATTTACCGTCTGGGGAACCACAGTTGTAAGCGTGTGCGAAATATTGGCTCTCAAATCTGGGAATGTTGGAGACTTTAAAATGTGTTTCTTGAACAAAGCATACCTGAGCCTTTGAACGTTGAAATTCGTTAAGAACGGATGTTCTCTTCTCCGGAATGTTCAAGCCCTTAACATTCCAGGACATCACGTTACGGGACACTGAGTGCGAAGGTTGGGGAGTCTCGCTAGGAAAGAACAGATAGAAAAGAGAGGAACAAAAAAAATAATAGGGGGGTGGGGTGGGTGGTATAGGAGGGGGAAAGGAATGGGTAGGAGAAAAAGTAGTTAGTCAAGATACTGGGCCTGCCAGGAATGTTTGGTACAGAGGGGACAACAGCAGAAAAGGGAAGAAAACCACAAACGTAGACGAAGACACACAATTTTAACAAACTAAAGGGGACGCTATCCCAGAAATTATCCACCTAAGAGGTTTTCCCACACACAGGGATACTTCCAATGCTCGACCCAAGGGTCTCAGACCATAATGGCATAGGCCAAGCAAGGCAGATTGGCATCCATAGAGAGGTGAAGGATAGAGAAGGGTCCATAGAACTCCACAGTTAGCCATTTATCAAACTTTTCAGGATGGGTCATCCCATGGGGAAGACGTAGGAGACTGTAGCCCGATAGATCACCGGTGAACGTAGGTGGCATTTTGTGTCCCAATGCTTAAAGGATACATAACTCAGGGCTGTTGTATTGGGTCGAACAGTACCTCTGTAGATTGTAGGTCACCTCAGGCCGCCATGAACCTACCCCGGGCGACATACTCTGTCGTCAAGGTTCGCTGGTATTCCCCCGGGAGGATGACCTTCTAAGGCGTTGTCGCTGTGACGGTCCTGGGGGTCTATCGCGGAGTGCAGGACGTGTATGTTGGTTGGCATATCCTCCCAGCAACTGTTGCAACCAGTTAGGCACGAGGAAAGGTGCCGTCTGTTGTCTCAGAGCAAATGAGGAGGCATTTCTCCGTATAATGAGGTGGAACGGGAAGCCCCACCTGTAGATAGCACCTGCTTCCCGCAGACGGGCTAGTAGCGGTCGTAAGATCATTCTCTGCTGCAGAGTTGCCCTGAAAAGATCGGGCAGGATCCTCACTGTGGCTCAATCGAAATCTAGAGGCCCCTGAGACCAGATTTTGCGTCGTATTTCTTCATTGACCGGGAATTTCTGTAGCCTGCAAACAATGTCACAGGGCCGATCTGGATCTTCGGAAAGCGGGCCCAGAGCCCTGTGGGCACGGTCCAACTCAATCACTGTATTGGGCAGATTACCCAGCAGGGTGTTGAAGATTGCCACCATTGTTTCGTACACGTTTTTGGGCCTGGTAGCTTGCGGGATGCCCCGTATTCTCTAATTGTTGCGTCGGTTTCTATCCTCTAAATCCTCAATACGGAGCTGCATGTCTGACAACACACCAGCCTGTAAGTCTCTGGACTCCTCCAGGGCGCTCAATCTCCCCTCCATGGCCACCGTATTTGTCTCAGTCCCCTCAACCCTTGTGGCCAGCTGTGTTACATCCTGCCACAGGCTCTGGATGTCTCAGCTATGGGTCTCCTCAATTTTTGCCACCAGGGCCTCAATGTCTGCCTTGGTGGGCAGTAGGCTTAGGAGGGCACAATGTCCAGCTCTGTGGGGTGTTTAGGCGGGTCAGGGACTCCGGACAGCATGTCTCCCACTGACCTGTGCAGGGAAGGTGTCTCTGTAGGGCTATCAGGGGCCCCAGATTCCGGGGAGGACAGCTGGGATAGCCTGCAGTCGGACAGTGATTTGGGTGCACACATCGCCGTGCGGGTGCCGCTACTCGAGGCCACGGTGCTGCTGGGGAGAAGAAATTCTTTCATTTACCCAGTGCCAGTGGTCTAGGGGTGTCTGGGACTTTCTTCTGCCTGGTCCTTTGCATGGTGGTGGCAGTAATCTGTAATCTGAGCGGTGGGGAAGAGCAGATGGAAAGTGCTTGCTCGCTCCACCATGGCCAGGACACGCCCCCTGAAGCTTTTATTATTTAAATCATAAAGCTTAGCTGTGGAATATAGTATTTGAATACCAAAGTACTTTGATAGGTAGGCCTGCCCCTGCCTGTGACTGGATAATAAAAACCAGAAGCAGCACAGTAATTAGCTTAGCTCCAACTTTCATAAGTTGGAAAAATGAGCTTGTATATACAACTTAGGGGTTCTAGGGATATTAAATCAAATTTGAATGATGTTTAGTTTTATTGACTTTATAATAGTTCTCCTCACTGAAAGAAGCAGGGTCTGTTAGGCTGAAGGTAGGGAGGTAAGGAGCTCTGTCAAAATGAATACCACTTCATCAGCGATTTAATCCAGTTTTGTTATTTATATCTCCTAATTTAAGGCCTTCGATAAAAGTAATAATCCTTACAAAATGAGAGTCCATCATAAGGTCCAAAAATACTGGGGGATAAGGGACACCCCTGCCAGGTTCCATTGGTAGTTAGGAACTCCTATTCTTATTACATACTGGAGGTATACATTGTTGGGAACATAGTACAGAGACAAGATGAGAAACAAAATTATCACCAAGAAGCCAAGTTTGAGATGGACAGCTCTAATGAACCCCCAATGCATCCTGTCAAACACCTTCTCTTCATCCGGGTAGAGGAGCAGAGAAGACATTCCATGGATCTTGATGTACCTGAGAAAGTTAAGCAGGTGCTGTCAGGTGCCTGGCTCACCAGGTCTGTGAAGCCCATCTGTGCTGAGAGCCATGCGCTTAGAGCAGCAGGATCAAGATTCAAGATCTGTAGGAGAGTTCACCCTGTGGGGTAGGGAAGTATTTTTCAATTAATCATATGAGAACTCATATGAGATACTTCGATTGAAGAGAAAACTTTCACACCAAGACAGACCAAAGCCATACATATAAGTTTAGTTCTCTAATCAAACAAAGGAACAGCAAGGTGCAGCTATTTCAATAGTATACACATACGTTTAACAGTTGTAGGTTCACATCAAAATATCATAATACAGATGGCTGCAGGATGTAAGTTTTATATGTCATTTTCAGCAGGGCAATGGGTAACATCAGTTTCAGCAGGGCAATGGTTAATTTCACATTTAGCAGAGTGATAGTTGATAGTTAAAATAAAACTATCATAATACAGATAGTTGCAAGATGTCAGTTTCAGTAGGACATTGATTAATTATTAAAATCAAAACAAAATAACATAGGTGCTTGAAGGATTTAATTTTCAGCAGGGCAAAGGTTATTGGTTACAATCAAAATCCATTCTGTGCTTTTGTGTTTGACATGACTTAGTTCTACCTGGAAACCCAATGAGAGTGCTGTTGAAGGAAGCTGCGTAAATGTACCCATATACAACACATGTTTTTGTGTGTTAAACAACTGGCTGTTGAGAGATAGTCCATAAAGACTCCAGCACTAAAATGTTCCTGGTATAGTTTTCAGCTCTGGGTCTCACTCTTCCAGCTAGTGCAGGGAAACTGTAACTGATCTTACTGCACCTTCATAAAATAAAATAAATT
This sequence comes from Nanorana parkeri, assembly GCF_000935625.1. Lineage (NCBI taxonomy): Eukaryota > Metazoa > Chordata > Amphibia > Anura > Dicroglossidae > Nanorana > Nanorana parkeri. Next base: position 994,442 of record NW_017306541.1, read on the forward strand.
ATTTAAAGCAACAAAAGGAATGAGACCTTCTTGCAAGAATGATAACATATGAATTGACCTGGAGTATTCACAAAATAAAGAAGCCAGGTGAAGATTATACCTTATGAGAGATGCAATGATGTAAATGCAATGCTTAAAAACAGGAATTAATTGCAGTTAATGCTACTACATAATACCAAAGGTAAAGGTAGAACAATAATAAAATGAAAGTTACAGGGAAAGCCTCAGGCATGTGTCAGGATTACTTGATTATTTTATATCTTTGATGTGATGAGTACATAAAAACGTGGTAAAAAGATAGAAAGGAAAAGGCATGTTGCAAAGATAATACAAGAAAAAAAAAACTTCAAAGTATCAAAATTACCAAGATCTGTGGGAGCTTTTTTATATCTTTCCTTGGCCTAAGTAGTAGCCAAGGGAATTATTTCAAATAGGACAAGAGATAAGTATTGCATTTTCTTTAAACCAAGGGAAAAAAATAGGCAACTATAGTACAATGGTTTGACATGAGCAACGCTACAACCGTGGCAAACTGAAGTTACCAAACATCAAAAAAGACAAAGCCGCGCTCTTGAGCGACTGTGGCGGAGAACTAGGTCTCTGCAAGACTTTACCCTGTACAAAGCTGCCCTGATAAAATATAACTCCTCCCTCCGTGCTGCCAAACAAACTTATTTTGTCACTCTCATTAACACACTCTCATCCAGACCTCGTCAACTCTTTTCTACCTTCAAGTCTCTACTATGTCCTCCACCACCACCACCCACTAATTCACTCACTGCCCAGGACATTGCCATTCATTTCAAAAACAAAATAGATACCATTCGAGATCAGATCGCCACTGTCCAATCAACTGCTCCTTTTATTATAGTACCTGATCCTCCATCTCACTTGTTACTTTCCTCTTTTGACCCTGTGTCCACAGAGGAGGTTACTAAGCTTCTCTCTGACACCCACCTCACCACTTGCCCCCTGGACCCTGTTCCCTCAAAACTACTTCGGTCACCCTCTTGCTCTATCCTAGACTCTCTTACCCACATTTTCAATCTTTCCCTCTCTACTGGAATCTTTCCTACCCCACTCAAACATGCACTAGTCACCCCAATACCAAAAAAACCTTCACTGGACCCTACCAACCTCAATAATTTCAGACCTATCTCCTTACTCCCATTCACCTCTAAACTCCTAGAACGCCTCATCTACAACCGCCTGAGTTGCCACCTCGCTAATAACAACCTTTTGGACCCCTTTCAGTCCGGCTTTC
>NW_017306541.1:999745-1032175 GCF_000935625.1 Nanorana parkeri
ATATATCTCAGACCTTGTCTCAAAGTATCACCCTAACCGTCCCCTCCGCTCATCCATTGACCTCCTGCTTTCCAGCTCCCTTGTCCACTCCTCCCATACTCGCCTCCAGGACTTCTCTAGAGTCTCTCCCATCCTCTGGAACTCTTTACCCCAACCTGTCCGTCTATCTCCCACCTTGACTGCCTTTAGGCGTTCCCTAAAGACTCATCTCTTCAGGGAAGCCTATCCCACCGCAACCTAACCACTGAACCTTCACATTCTCACATAATTCATTCCCACAGCTACCTCATGTATCATTTCCCCCTCCTCTTTTAGATTGTAAGCCCTCAGGGGCAGGGCCCTCCTTACCATCTTGTCTTGAACTGTATTGTAACTGTTATGTCTTCCTTATATTGTAAAGCGCTGCACAAACTGTTGGCGCTATATAAATACTATGTAATAATAATAATAATAATAATAAGTAGTGTTGTCAAGGATTTGTATGATGCTTTTTATGTATTGAAAAAAAAAGTAAGAAAAATGTAAGAAAGTGTAGGGAAAAAAAGTTCTAAAGTTTGGGGCTTTATAGTTCATCAAAAGAAAGAAAATTGCTCGGAGCCTAATTTTTGGTGTCCTAAGCTTCTGTAAAGTATGTAGGAAATATAAAAACCCATTTCACGACTTTTCACAACACCTCAAATTAGACATTCAACTGTCATTGCTACTTATAATTCTGATGGATGACAATATCAGGAGCTATTAAACCAGACCAGGTGGTTTTACAGATGGCCTTGTAAATGTAGTTTGTACACATTGGTTCATGATTTTGCACAAAATATATGCAGGAATCCCTTAACATATGAGAACAGAAATGGTAAAAAGAAACATGGCCAGGAGCAAGAAAAAACAAACAAAAACTATAATGACTATAATAACTATAATAACAGCTAAAAACAACATAAAGCATTCAATATGCAATCAAGGTAAAATGCCAAAGAAAGTATTTGGGTATTACCACGAGCAATGGCAATAAGAAGAAATCAACAGCAAAAAAAGCTGCATGATGCAGACAATATGACACCTGAATTAAAGTGGAACTATAATCGCCTCTGCTCCAGCAATACAATGTATGGAAGCTCTCTTGCTGTGAACAACACTTTCTACCAGGTTTCTTCTAGGTTTGGTATCTTGACTGGCCAGCCCAGGATGATATAGTTACTGTGAATGTAAGTTAATTCCTCCCAACATTTGGCAGATGTCAGGATTGTACATTGAGCTGTGCATATGCAGATCAGTGTACACAAAAAAAGAATACAAATAGTAAGGAGCCTATCCTGCAGAAGAGACATATGAGAGCATTTAATAAGTCAAGAGCAGACAAAATCTGGAGCAACTGTGCATAGTAACTAGTCAGCTCCTACCTTCAGCTTGTTCAGTTAAGCTTTGAAAATGAAAGATAGAATCTGATTGGTTGCCATGTACAGCTGCTCCAGAATCAGTCAGCTCTAGTTTTAGTAAATTCTCCACCAGTATGTCTCTTCTGCAATTAAAAAAAACCCTTATTAATCACAATGTTTCTTAAAACAGCTATAGATTTTTAAAAAGAAAGAAGTGGGTAAGAAAAAGAAGTTGTCAATAAATGTGTCTGTCTTTGACCGTCAACTTAATCACAGCTTTAACTCTGATCGACACTGTCCAGCAAGCACAGAAGTAGAATTCAGTCAGTGGGCATGCACTATCGGGTAACTAGAATAAGAATGAGAATTTTACTAATTTACATAACTGTTATCTTTTTTGCTGGTTTAACTGAAATTAACATACTCACATGTCCAGCAAATCCTATCGTATTCTCTGGTAATCCGCCGCTCTGCCGCCACGCCTGGTCCCACCTCCTTATAGAAAAGTGCCCTCTCCTCCTGCCAGTTTGTTCCTATCAGCATGTTTCCATTCAGTTCACCTGATTGTTGATTGGTTCCCAGCCCTGCCTCTCTCTCTCCCTGTCTGAGTGCTCTGTACAATGGATTAAAAGGGCTGATAAGAAGTTAAATTCAGGTGTGATAATAATTCAAATTCAGGTAGTTAAACTAGCTGTATTTTAGAAAATATATACCGTATTAAAAACAATGTATTAATAAATGCATAGCTACATGAATGTGCATCTTTTATACCTGCCTAGCATTCAGCGTTAGGTGATTGTACACACCCCAAACTTGCTATCCCCACTCCCTCTTCACAATTTAAAGATTCTCCAGTGATAGCAGGCAGTAAATCCCCTTTCACCAACAAAAGCTTTGAATACTTGGACAAGTACACCAAACATGCAAGAATGTCCCAACCTCTTGTTGGCACCTCCTGCAAAGATTATCACACATCGGGAAGAGTTTGTGAAGTATTTATGTTGACATTAACTGAGCCTTTAGTGGTAAGCATATTATTATTCTCCCATTCCCATGGGCTGTCATACATCCTTAGGTTGCCATTTAACAAGAAAAGAAGAGGCCAGATCTGGCGGAAAATTAGGGTTATTCCAGATGGCTGTGAGAGGGCCCAGGTTAGAAGTCAGGCTTAAAGTAGTCCCAGCTAATCTCCAAATACACAGGGTTGGATTAATCAACGGGTGCTGAAAAGGTGGTGCTGTGAGGAACTTTGGGGTGGGTGCACACAATTTTGAGGCTTAACATGTTTGGCATCTATTTACTCAGCGCAAATTCATCTCTTATAATTTACCAAAATATAGGTATTATGTTGTGTGTATGTGCACTAAAATGAATTTTGAAAGCATTATTTACTGAAAATTTGGGTTTGATAAACTGTTGCACTAATATTGTGTCAACTGCCACCATTTTGTTCTGCATGGTCTCTGCTTTCAGAAAATATATAGGTTTGGGGGTTTAATCAATTTTCAGGCCTAAAATGATCATTTTAACATCTGTGCAAAAAGAAACAAACAAAAAATGCTACTGGCAGTGAAAGGGTTAAAGATAGTAAAGCCTAAACAGTATTTGTTAGACCTTTTCACAGAGTTCCAATTGTAGTAATGTCAAGATGGTGACCACCTCATTCTGTATGATTTTTATTTATTATGATTGTAATCTTGCTTGTATGTTTGTACCATTTCTTTGCTGTGTGAACCAGCTGCAGCTTTAATTGACAGACAGATGGCTCAATATTCGACTTTTTTTTAATGCTACAGAGTAATAAAGAGCAATTTATGGTTCCAATCAATATCTGTTTGCACCTCTATGCAGTATACAGAGTCTTATTCCAGATAAAAATTACATTCTATAACATACTATACACTTAATACTTTGTATTTTTCTTAAAAGCTGCAGGAAATAAAGTGTTTGAAAACTAAAACAGTAAACCAGCTAAATTGAAGAGAGAATTATAGCCTACAATCCAAAATAAGTGTATAGGGTTAGTATATCAGCCTTAGGCTGACTTTTCAGAGTACATTGGCTGGAAAACATGCTGTAACATGCCATAACTGCTCATAGACGGTCTTCTAGTCACTGGCTCTAGGAATCCTTAAGCAGAAACAGCAAACTATTTATTTCTCTTTTGCCACCTGCAGCCAGGACTTGTCTTGTGTTGTTTTGTTATGATGTCAATCTTTTTATTGTGACACTAAAGCTAACCAGCCAACTGTTGTAGTACAGGGACAGCCTAAGGGTCAAGAAGTATAAACCTGGCTTTGTTGTAACTGTTGCCCCTTAAGGGCACGTTTCCAACAGCCCATGTACGATTTTTTGCAATCGTACCACACTGGAATGCAGGGCATTTTAATTACCACGGGGTCCTGGCACTGCCACACCCCCTCCCACCCCCTCCCGCAAGGAGGCTTTGTGTATGCAATCCCTAGCTTTCCGGGGATGGGACAGTGCGATGAGCGCACAGGCTGGTGGAAACGAGCCCCTATATTGACCAATTGCATAATCTGACCAATTGCATACATAATAGGACACTATAAAACAGCTTTTTTTTAAATTGAATTACCAGATTTTCAAAATAAAATCCCGGGACAACCTAATGACCACATCCACTTTTAACCACATGAGTGAGTAGCACAGTATGCAGGGGTCAAGAATACGTCAGGAATAAGTAAAACACAGGCCATCATATACAGTAGAACAAAAAATTACCCCCTCCTGTTAGTACTATTCCACCTTCCATTACAGATCCCACTGCAAAATCCCCCCTAGTACAGACATATCCCTCTGAATCACCCTAATACAGACCTTTCCCTCCAAATAACCCTCAGTTCAGACCTTTCTCCCCAAATTCAGGCCATCTCCTCCCTATGCCAAACTCTTCCCCCCTGTACAGACCTCTCTCCCGCCCAGTACGCCAATTTATTTGAATCATGCTGAAAATGCACTTTTGCCATTGAATATGTGCTGCATTAATCAGTGAATCCACAGATGTTGCTGTGTTTTAATTTTTATTTTAGAGGGTGCTTGCTAAGGTACAGTATGCTGTAAGACAATAATGTATTTGTTTTATTTTGCTTTTGCTAAGGTAAATTTATTAGCAACCACTGATGGAATTATTGGCCATGAGTCGAATGGTATAATGAACAGGCCTATACTAGGTCCAGGATAGCAAAATCATCAAACCTCATGCCAATGCCATCAGTAAAGTTTAAGCACATCACCGCATACTTGTATGGTACAGTTTAGTGCAGCAAATGACAACATTGTTTGGTGTAACAAAGCACCACATCCTCAATCCCCCCTTTTGGCCATAACTGATAATGAAGTTAAGCAATCCCTGTGTAATATCTGGGAGATTTAAAGGGAGAGGCAGAGGTTCTGTAAATGCATCTAGAAGGGGAAGAGTAGTTTCTACACCTTTTGAGAGCCAGGACATTTCCCCCTTTTTTATGGCAGGGGGCATGGCATACAGTCAGAGCTTTCAGGGGAGGTTGTTGATTCGCTCACCAAGCCTTCCTCGTCTTCCTTCTTCCAGGTGCAGAGCAGCACATATTTTCCAGCAACTGCAAATGTACCCTTTATTTCCTTCTCCTCTCTAGCTAATTTTGCCATAGCCCCACAAACTAGCATGGAGTAGTGGGCTGAATTATTTCAGCACAATATCCATAACTTGTTGCAGGAGAATGAGAAATAATTCATATTATGCGATACTGAGTAGGAGTATAGGGTACATCAGGCAATAATTGACAGTGATTTTCCCATAGCTGCAGCTTACTGTCCAGTAGGCTTGAGCAATGGGTAGGGATGGTGAGGTGACAAACCATACCTGGTTGCCAGAGAATGTAGAGAGGGAGAGTAAGGGAGAGGCAGAACAGCAGTGAGGCAGGATTTCCTCCAGGGCAGGTGAATGGGCAGCTTACAGAAGACTGGAGAGAGCAGCCATCCTATTTCACTGGATAGCACTGCCCCAAGGGTACAGACCAGTGCTATATTCAGCACTGCTCAGTATAGTTCAGTAGTCTGAGCCTTTTTTCACACATCTTCCTTTGAAAGCCCTGTTGTGTTTTGCAGCCTCTGTCTGCAGCATATCAGTCATGAGCTTTGGGTTCCCGTCAACCATGAATTTTATCAGTACTATAACTGTTTGGAGTTTGGCAAAACAGCAACCAAATGGGATAATTTGCCAACATGGTAACTTTTAGCAGTCATGTACTTACTATCCTCTGAACTGTGACCAGGTGGTCTGGAAGGGCCAGTCATAGGGGTTTTCAAATGTGTTAGAACAGATATGCAATAGTTAGGGAAAGCTAACAAAAGGCAGGGGAAGTTAGGTTTTTATGCTGGTGCTCTGGGAGGAAAGCTGAAAGTTAAGGAGAGCAAGGTTAAAAAGAAAATGCTAGAGAAGAATGTAGGGTTAGGTGGATAGAAAAAGGAAGGAGGAAGTCATAGGGGAAGGGGGAGAAGAAAAACATAAGAAAAGTGCAGAAAAAACAAGCTCACCCAAAAGTGTAGCAAAAGAAGAGAAAATAATCTCACAATAGCATGGTACATTCCTCCTCCTCCACCACCATCAGGGGCTTGTCTCCTAGTGACAAAGCCGACTTGGCCAGGCTACACTTATTGAGGAATAATAAGTAGCCTGTTAGCAATCAGTCTGGCATACAGCTTAAAGCCTTTGTTTAACAAGGAAATTGGCCTGTAATTAGCTAAGTCTAAGGGGTCTTTGTTTGGTTTGGGTATAGTGACTATACTATAGTGGCTATAAGAGTTACTATGGGTTCCTCTGGGAAATGGCCAGACCTAGCCTGTGTTTTGCAACCTGACAAAGATGGGTAGCAACTCTTTATAATACTCAGCACTAAAGCCGGGGGGCTTTATGGAAGGGTAGCTTGGCCACTTGAGTTGATAATTGTTCTGGCCAAATTTTGGGAAGCAGGAAACTCCTGAAAGCCTTGTAACATTGGGCTTGGATTAGGTTCAAAATATTTTAGGTTATATAAAGAATATAATGTACTAAAGGAATTAGCTACATCAATGGGTTTTGCAATTCTACCCTTATTGCTATCAATCAGAATTTAGGTATTTCTAGTTTACAATTACATTGTTTGGCTAGAAAAGCTCTCGCTTTGTTTGCTTGTGAGTAAAAGGTGAGTTTCAAGCCAAATCTCGAGATGAGACAGGAGCTAAATTTACCTCAGAGCGTCTGAAGTTCCTCTGCATGCTTTATGTCAAACCTATATTTATTTTCCCTTTTCAGATTGTGAATTTTGCCAACCAAGTCCGACAATTCTTTCCCCTGCCTTTTTTACTCATAGGCCCCTAGTTTTAAGAAAAGTCCTCTAATAAATGTTTTGTCCACATTCTAGACAACCATATCATCATTAACCAAAGAGCTATTAAGCTGAAAAAACATTTTTTTTGTTTAATTACTTTGATATGTTCCTTGTAGATTGGATGAGCAAATAAAGAAGTATTGAAACGCCAGATAATGGAGGAGCTGGGTTTGGAAGCTTTAAATAGATCAAATGAAACAAGAGCATAATCAGACAATGTGATCAACCCAATATCTGCTTTAGACATTTGCTGCAAGGTAAACTTATCTGCAAGGAACATATCCAACCTCGAGTATGACTTTTGATATGAAAGAAGAAGGTATAGTCCCTCTATGTTCCATGAAGGAACATATACATGACTCCATGGGGGTGATTTACTAACCTAAACACACACACACACCAGGTGTGTGTGATTTTCACACTGCAAAACGTATTTATCAACCAAAAAGTCTCTAAAAGCATATTTCCACTAATGCCATATATGGAAAAATCATGCACATGATGCATATATAATGCTGCTTCACAGTTTAGACAAAAATGGTTAGCTCATGCATTTACATTCCTGCATTCATCAACGCAAGCAACACAACATAGAGCTAATTTACACCACATTACCTTGCAATTCATTGCAGGGCTTTGCACAACACACCTGCTGGGTGTGTACACACTACAAAGGTGTTTCGATTCCTCCCATAGATCATGCTGGGAGGGAACACACTACAGAGGTGTATACACATTCGTGGTGTGTTTAAAAGGTTAGTAAATCAACCCCCATGTGTCATGTATATCAAGTGCAGTTAGTCCAAACTCGTTTTGTCTGCAGCACCTCATGTTTTCTTTATTCTTATAACACCATATTCCACATGCCAATACAACAGTTTCTTACCAACAACAGTCCTTCGTCAGGTAAGGCACATCTAACAATTAGTTATACATATGTCTTTTAAATAATCTGTTTTAACGGATCTTGGCACCCCGGCTGGCTTTAGGGTTATGCAGTCCTACCCAGGAACCAGTCGACACATGTTTTAGGGTAGAGATGATCTAGCTTTATTGAGACCCAGCACAGCATTTATACATTTTGGGATGGGAAAAAACAATACAATCAAAACATTAAACAATAAAAGAAAACATCCCTCCCAAGTGCCTGAAAGTTCTGAGCTGATATCAATCTTTGCCCTTTAAGCCTTGATGGTTTCAATAGCCAAATTATGTACAGGGGATGGGGTGAGAATAAACAGAATAGCAGGTATAATGAGATTAAGGAGGTTAGTCACAAACAATCTAAAGGATTACGCCGAACCTTCGGCTAATCCTTCGGCTCGCTTCGGCTGCAGGAACCCTTCGGTTCAGCCGAACCATAGAGCTAATGTATGCGCTATTCAAAATAGACCATAAAGCAGCCGAAGGCAGCAAAAGCACACAGCCGATCCAAACGCATATGCTACGGCTTGGCTGAGACGAAGACACAGCCGAAGCCACAAGAACCATCTGCCGAAGCGGACCGAACTCCCTGCAAATTGTACGCAAATGTATAAAAAATAACGGCGTGGGGTCCCCCCCCAAAAAGTCATACCAAACTTGTATTTACTTTTTATTTAAAGTGTTATTGAACCCTTGCATGTTTTTGCATATATACACTGCTAGCAAGCAGTAGATATATGCAAAACTATTAAAACACTTTTTCAAAGGATTAATACTTACCTGTGTCTCCGCTGAGCGCTCCAGTCCGAACATCTGAAAATTTTCTTGGGCGGCTGCAGAGGATCTTGGGGCGGGCACCTATGCAGTTCAGATGTTCGGCCGGGGGACGAGGAGAGACACAAGGTAAGTATATGGAGAAGCGTGCACCTGCACAGACTCCGTGGGACATGAGAGAAGAGTAGGACAGAGGAGTCAGCACTTGATTGGAGACTTGCACCAGCACTGGAGGGACATCTGAAAGAACTACACTAAAGAAGAAGATGATCGGAAAGAGGCATGATTTAAGGTATGTCCCTACACTAACATTGGGGGGAGGGAAAAAAATTAGCCTTTAAAGTCACTTTAAGTCTTTACTGAATGAGTAGGGGTACAACTACAACTAGACTAAAGGGTCTGGTGTCCTAATACAAATAAATATATAGTGAAAAACAAAGAGTAAATTATAAATTCATCATAATTTTATTACAACTATCCATCAAAATGATAAAACATTCAGTGATAACACAAAAAATTAATTATTCATGAATACAAAAAAGTCCAAATAATCAATTACACACAGTCCATGTGTGCTTGAGGATTAATTCCACACTCAGATCCCATGAATCTACAGATCTCCCAGTGAAGATGCTTCAAAAATACACTCAATTGGGTCACCCCCACTCATGCTCCCCTCCAAGATATTCACCCACCAAATCACTTTGACCAAAGTAAGTAAGGTCAAATCGTGTTCTTATAATATGTCCGCAGTAGTTCTGGATTCAGCTTCTTCCAGCTTGTTATTCTTCCAAAGGCAGCCGAGTGAATACCCCAGCCGAAGTGAAGTGAGCTGAACGCTGTTCGGCTATTCACTTCAGTCTTGTACGGCTGGTTTCAGCCGTACATAGGCTAAAATCAGCCGTACATTGGCTGCCTTCGGTCAGCCGAACATGCTCTGCTCATAGGGGCCGAACTACATTCTCATAGAGGCCCAGCGGCAGTGAGTGAATAGCCAAATGCTGCCGAGCACCATTCGGCTTGGCTATTCTGCTCGATACCTCCGAGGTACCGAACAGAATAGAAAAGAAGTGAAAAGAATGAGAAAAAAAAGTTGAAAAATTATTTTAAAAATGATAAAAAAGTTAAAGAAATAATTAAAATATTTTAAAGAAAAGAAAAAATAGGGAAAAACATTTGGGCGGAGTTTGCAGTGACAGCTAGCTCTGCCCAACTGTTTCCTATTGGCCGGCACCTGCCAGAGTCTTCTATCAGATCCCGGCCAATGAATAACTGGGCAGAGCCGGCTGTGACATCACGACTGGCTCCGCCCAGTTGTTATTGTTTAATGACAGATCAGCATCCCCAGGTCATTTGGGGACGCTGATCTGTCATTAAACAATAACAACTGGGCATAGTAAACCTTGAGATGACAGCTGGCTCCGGCTTTGGCCGACCATTATCCACGTTTTGGGTGCCACTATGGCTCAGCCAAGCTGAAGCATATACATTCGGCTCGGCTGCCTTCAGCTGCTGTACGGGCTATAGTGAATAGCCCGTATAGCAGCTCTTTGGTTCGACTGACACCGGGACACAAAGAAGACACTTTGCAATATGGTACACAGTGGAATGAGGGCAGCACTCACACACAATGTCCTACCCATGCGTTTATTTGCACACAGATGGCAGGGGGTCGGGGTTGTTTTTTATTTCATTTGTATTTAAATTTTTACGTTTTTTACCTTTTTTAGCAGTTTTTTAATTTTACTATTTTGTATTTTTTATTATTTTGTATTGTTTTGTTTTGACCTTTTTATCACTTTTATATTTGTATATTTATAAATATATTTTATATTTACATTGCTGATGTTGCCATTTTATCACTTTTATATTTGTTCCTTTTTATCACTTTATTAATACTAAGACTAAGACCACACAGGGACTCATATATACACATGCACATACAACGATTGAACTTGATGGACCTGTGTCTTTATTCAACCTCAGATACTATGTAACTATACGGTGGAAGGGGAGTCTGCATAAACACGTATAAAGTATTATTTAGGGATGTAAAAACAAAAGTATCTTGAGAAGGTATGACCATCGAGAAGGAGACCGCTGTCAGGTTACATGCATCTTGGCTCTCAGGACATCTTCTTAGTAGAAATCGTGCCAGAGTATAGGGTTGAAGAAGTGGCTCAGAACAAAATTCAAAGATAACAACAAAGAGAAGCATCAACAATAGAAAATAAGTTAAAAAGAGGATAACTTTAAGTAGTGACCATGAACAGCTTAATGCAACTATTATCAAGGGGTAATTACAACATGTGGCACAAGCGAGGTGAGTGCTTTCTGTAAAAAAATTGAGGTAAGTAAAATATGAGTCAAGTATTGCCATCTAGTGAGTAGTGTTTTTCTGGGAGATATCAAATTTAAATCGCCAGTTTTTGAGGAGTAGAAAACCTACTGTTGTAGAAGCTGTTGTTTCTTGACACTAAGAGCTTGGCTGGTAAACCCTCCTGTAAGCAATTTTATGCAGACAGTAGTTTTGCCAATGGACACAATTGCTTTTTTGTCTGCACTGTAGCTTAAGACAAATCAGCGAATAATGTGATGTTTGCTTAGTTATCAGCTCAGGGATTTCCATCAATTTTTATTTGAAATGGTAGCAATGAATGTGTGCCAGTAATAAATGTGCCTATGAGAGCACATGCGCAATTAATGAGTGCTCAGGAAACCTATGAGTCTTGTTTATGGCCAGTTCATAGGAAGCAGCCAATGGGAGCAGGTGCTGAATTAGATCCCTTTATATATTGTTTAAATCTGCCGGTGCAACAGACTAAAGGAAACCTTTACGTTTTACATTATTGCACCTCGAACAATCTGGTAGACGGAGATCTCTGTCCCTGTGATCTGGAGGGGGAACTGGGTGTGCTGTTATGCCCAGGCTTTCCTGTAGACATGTGCGATTCATTTCGGAAAAAATAGTTTTTCGTTTGTGGACGAATTTTCGTTGCAGCAAAGTGGCATTTCAAATTTTTTTTTTTAAATGTCACTGTGCTGCAACGAAAAGAACACGAAACGAACATTCTGTCACAATATCCGGAAATCCGTGCCGGATTTTCGCTTTGCTCCCTGGTTCTGGGCTGTCAGCCTATGGTGTCTCACAAGGCTGCAGCCAATCTGCTCTCCTCCTCCCCAAATTAGGACTTCCTCACTTGTTGCTCTTGGTGCGAGCAACAAGTCTTATGCCTTGTTCTGTACCCCTTGTGGCTCTAACTATCCCTGGGATCTTATTCCCTGCGCTTGCTATTGGATCCTTGTGCCTTTTGGCTTCCCTCTACCAGCTGGTATCCGTTTGGCGTTATCCCCTGCTTTGCTCCCCACTTTAGTATTTGTGCTTCTTTATGTACTTCTCCCTCTGTTATCCTGCTTCTTTGTATGCATCTATTCTCTTCAGTATACTCTGCTGTGCATTTTGAACATTTGCTTGAGAGTCTATCTCTCTCTCTCTCTCTCTCTCTCTCGTCCTTTGCGTCTGTGTGGGTGCGCTAGAGGGCCGCAACCTAGAAGGTGTCCAGCAGCCAATCATCCTCACCACTAGAGGCTCTGTCGAATACCTGGCCCTTCTTAGATTCTGCGCCTCTAGTGCGTCCTGAGAACGCACAGACCATTAGTTCCTCTCTCCCTGTGACCAACATCCCCGATATCCCGCCTATTTGTGACTCCTACCAATTCCGCAAACACCGGAGCTCACGTACCCTAGTGCCCCCGTCCCTAGACCGTGAAACATTCGTACAGGCTACCGCTAACGAATTTCGTCTGAATCCGAAACCCGAAATGAATTGACTTTCGGACCTGAATCCCGAAAAATCCCGAAAAACAAAATAACACAAAATCCAGATCAAACCGAAACTAAACTAAACAAAATGTTTTGCCGGTGCACATGTCTATTTTCCTGGAGGAGAAGGCGAGTCTATGTCAAGAGATAGAGAGGAATGCAGCCCCAGGCTTACCAGGTGTGCTATCTTTGTTTCCCAGCTGACCTCTGTAGGAGTAGAAATCTGTGAATTTGTGAAAACCCTGATGTGATTTTTGTTTTCAGGCCATCTGCAGTAGACCAGGTCTCAGTATCATAGCAATAACACTGCAACTCTCCGTAAAGAGTGGAGACTTTCTTCTATGTGACCATCTCCACCTTAAGTCAGCCATAACCTATGACTAATGCTCTACAAACTGAATCCAGACTATTTATTTTCTTTCCGTTAGAACCTTTTTTCTAAGGGGGTTATTCACTAAAGAACCAAAGGATCCAGTCGTAGCTTTGGCTGGTCCTTCGGCTCTCTTCGGCCACTGGAGCCCGTCGGTTCAGTTGAACCGAAGGGCTGCTGTACGGGCTATTCACTATAGCCTGTACAGCATCTGAAGGCGGCCGTGTGGCTCAGCCGAGCCAAAGGCATATGCTTCGGCTCTACTGAGTCGAAGTAACAGCCGATGTGGGGCGAATGGCCTGCCAAAGACCGGCTGTTCTCCCCGCAAATGACAGCTGGGTGGAGCCAGCTGTGATCTCACAGCTGGCTCCGCCGAGTTGTAATGATGGATTAGCATCCCCAAATGACCTGGTTGATACTGTCATTAAACAATAAGAACTGGGCGGAACTGACCGTGACGTCATGGCCAGCTGTTATTCATTAGCCGGGACCCGCTAGAAGACTCTAGCATGTGCCAGCCAATAGGAAACAGTTTGGCGGAGCTAGCTGTCACTGCTAGCTCCACCCAATTGTTTTTTCAAAAAAATATCTTTATTTATTTATTAATTTCACTATTTACATTTTTAAAATATTCCTTTAACCTTTTTTTTCTGTTTTCACTATTTTCTATTCTGCTCGGTACCACGGAGGTACTGAGCAGCATAGCCGAGCCAAATGCCGCTCGGTGGCATTTGGCTATTCATTCACTGGCATTCGGCCCCTATGTGAATAGCCTTGGCTCAGCTAATCCAGACGTTGGATCGGCTGAGTTGAAGTCCTTCTGCACTTTGGCTCAGCCGAACATGCTGACTGAAGGCAGCCGATGTATGGCTGATTTCAGCTGATATACAGCTGAAATCAGCCGTACTGAGCCGGAGCGAATAGCCGAACGTCGTTCGGCTCTTTTCACTTCGGCTTGGTTATTTACTCGGCTGCCTTTGGCAGCTTAGTGAATAACTCTGTAAATGTTAATAAAGCTGAGTATTAAGTTGTATATCCCCATATAAAGCAGACTTTGTACTTTAAGCTTTTTCAGCTTATTTAGGAAGGGCTCCCTACTCTTGCTAAAATACTGTTCTAAAAATCCTGTGGGGGGAAAAATGTTAGTTAAAATACTTACCTTTCCCCTGGCTTCAGTACTGCAAGGGGTGATGTCACCATCTTTCTGATATGAACCCAGGAAATACTGAGTAGCCTAAATCTTGCTAGATGATGCTTAGCACGGTGCAGGATAATTTTCGGCGCCAAAGACCAAAAAGAGCATTTTTTAGGAGTGCAGGGCTGTAGTAGTGACAAGGCAGGGAGGGGCGATTACTTTCACACATGCAACGGCCCTTATCTGCAGCTTCATGCTGGACGCAGGAGATTTTCTGCTGGGACTGGCGGTGTTTTACCGTGTGCTACATGAAACCGTTATTTTGGTGTACCCTGATATTATTTGGGCTGAAACTTCAAATGGGCAATAAGCTGGCATCTTAGACTTCTATGTTTGTACATGTTTTTAACAAGAGTAATATCACAGTCACAAATCTTTTGAAGGTCACAGCTGCTGATTTAATGTGTCTTGTGACCCCTGCAATCTTTTCAATAATATCTTGTTATTCTTGTTGCAAAGATGTGGATAGTCTTGAAACAGAAAAGACGGCTTCCTGGGGCTTGTTTCTTGGGATATTAATCAACAGTCTTTTCTAAATAATATAGACTGTCAATACTTTTAAAGAAACTGTTTACAGCTCAAAGTCTTTTCCTACATTACATACAATCCATCTTGATAATGGTTCTATTATTTTTCAGTCAATAAATCTAGCATTTGTCAGTATTTAAAATATATACAGTACATGCCATATTAACAATGGAAATAATCAACCAGGATTACTGATCTATTAAAACAATGCTCACTTTCAGATATGTTTTAAATATAGATGTCCTTTGCTTGTTCTGTACCTAAAATACTAAGAACAATATTTAATTGTGCATTTTCTTAGAGGCTTTTAAAAATATTCAATACATTTAGAAAGAAACATAAAGTGCTTTTCAGTTATCACATTGTTACTGTTTGTTTGCCAAGGCAATACTCAGGGAAATAAAATGATGATATTTCTTTTTCACAAAAAGTTCTGCTCATCAAAGTTCAGGCAGTGTTTAGTAGTAACACTGCCTATATTCTTGATATCATTGATGTCTTACCTATTTCACAATCATCCTGAGTAGGGATGCACCGATACAGGTTTTTCAGTATCGAGTACGAGTACCAATATTTATTTATTTTTACTCGCTGATACCGAGTACCGATACTGTAGCATTGAGCAGGCTTCCCGGGCAATCAGGGAGCCAGGCGGTGTGTCATTAACCACCACCCGGCTTCTTGATTGCCCAGGAAACCGACTCCATTCTGTTTGGCCGGCTCGATGCTGATTGGCCGGGAAGCCGGCTTCCCAACCAATCGGCATTGAGGCCGGCCAAACAGATCTGAAAATATGGTGACACAACCTCCAGCCTGCAGTCTCCTCATTCGATCCTCAGCAGCAGTCATTACCATACCACAGATGTCCCTCGGCCAGCTGGGCAGACACCGCTCTCCAAGCTCTCCCGCATCTGCCCACATCTCCTGCTTGTGCAGCGACCGTGTGATCGGCCCTCAGCCTGCTACGGCGCATGTGCAGGCTACCCAGCGCTCTCATTCCAAAATCCTCTAACAGCATCAAGCAGGCAGTGCTGGCGCTGTACACATAGGAGATGGTGCTCATTGACTTCAATGCACCGCCACGACCCTCTCCCGCCCCAGGACACAGTGAGACGGCCAGGATGCAATCCAGTGCGTTCCAGCACCGAATTGGGCCGGAACGTATTGGGGCTGGGGGCGGACTAACCCATAAGGTAAATTGTCTTTTAGCACTCATTCACAGTAAGCATTTTGTAGTGCTTTTTCTGCCAGAACAAATGCTCAAAAAACACCTCCTCAAAAATGCCCCATTCATTTCTATGGCCATGTTCACATCTATCGCTGGAAAAAAGCACATGAGCTTCTTTTTGGCCAATTCTGCACTTCTTGGCCATATAGACTTCAGTTGCAACGCTCAAAAACGCACATTTGCTGCAATTTAATGCCTGTTTTCCCATTTACATCAATGTTTCGCAATCTGCTCGCAGAAACACGCCACTAAGGGATTATTCACTACATAGCCAAAGGATCCAACCGTAGCATCGGCAGATCTTTCGGCTTACTTCGGCCGCCTCTGCCCTTCAGTTCAGTCAAACCGAAGAGCTGCTGTATGGGCTCTTCACAATAGCCCGTACAGCAGCTGAGCCAACAGCATATGCTTCCGCTCGACTGAGCCGAATTGACCGCTGAAGCGGGGAGAAAAGGTTGGCCAAAGCTGACCGATCTCCATGCAAATGACAGCTGGCCGGAGCCAGCCATGATCTCACAGCTGGCTCCGCCCAGTTGTAATGATGGATCAGCGTCCCCAAATGACCTGGGGACGCTGATCTGTCATTAAACAATAACAACTGGACGGAGCTGGCCATGCCGTCATGGCCGGCTCCACCCAGTTGTTATTTTGTGGCCAGAACCTGCTAGAAGACGCTGGCAGGTGCTGGCCAATAGGAAACAGTTGGGTGGAGCTTGCTGTCACTCCTAGCTCCGCCCAATTGTTTCTCTTTTGCCGGCATCTATCAGATGCTTTGTTATACGGCGGGAGACCATCGCATGCAGTTGGGTCTGGGTGGTCCCTTTTTTTCCCCCCATTTTTAAAAATTATTATTCTTTTCACTTATTTTCTATTCTGTTTGGTACTTCGGAGGCGAACTTCTTCTGCACTTCGATGTACGGCTGATTTTAGCTGATGTACGGCTGAAATCAGCCGCAGAAGACTGAAGTGCATAGCCGAACGCTATAGCTGGGTTACTTACTCAGCTGACTTCGGCAGCTTTGTGAATAACCCCCTTAATGTAATGTACAAATGCTAAACACGCGTAAAAATGTGCAAAAAAAGTGCACAAATGTGCAACACAAAACACGCATATTTGATGTCACTGAGGTGTGAATGAGGGCTTAGACAGTTGTCACTGCAATGACTGGGAGACTTCTCCTTTGCAGAACTTCCTATTCTGGTGGCAGCTCAAACGTTTGGATTTTCACTTCCTTTTAGACACAGTGATAGGGATCTTCCGAACCGATAGAGAGAGTGAAGCTCCAAGCAGGATCCTTAATATGGGACTTTTTAAGGGAAGCCTCAGGTGTCAAAATAATTGGAAGACTTCCCATTTCCAGATCTTCCTGTTCTAGTTTTCACATTCACACATAGTGATCGTGGTCTTCAGGACACATAGGGACCCCTCTAGTGAACTTTAACATCTCTGTCCTAATGACCACTGTCAGTGCATTGAATGGAGGAGAAAATCCAAACTTTTGAGTTGTTACCAGAACAGAAAGTTCTGCAAAGAAGTCTTCCAGTTATTGGGTTAAGTGAGTCTTCCCATGAAAAAGTCACATATTAAGGAACCCACTTATTTATATAGTGCCAACAATTTACACAGCACTTTACAGTGCACATTCACATCAGTCCCTGCACTCAAAGAGCTTACAATCTAAGGTCCCTATCTCACATACATACATACATACAGGGCTGATTGATATAGGAGCCAATTAACCTTCCAGCATGTCTTTGGAGTGTGGGAGGAAACCATAGTATCCAGAGAAAACCCATGCAAGCACATATGCTGAATGCCAAAACAAATTGACTTTCAGACCCGAATCCTGATAAATGAAATAAGGAAACATCCGAAACAAAACAAAATGAAACACGTTTTTCCCCGGAACACATGTCTAGTCTGCAATGCTATCCAGATATTTTGAGAGGGGTTTAATAGCAAGATTGAACAACAGGAGTAATGAGGGTATCTGTCAGTTACCTTTTTGTAAGGTAAAAGGAGAGGAGAGAAAACCTGGGGTGCATATCATGGCCTTGGGGAGAAGCATACATGTTCTTCAAGATGTGTGTGCTTCACACACATCTTGAAGAACATAAATCATGCTTCATCCACTACATTACATGCCATCCAGTACATAATACAGCCAGGAAAGGTTAAAATTATCAAAAGTAGAACCGAAGGGCTTCTGTACGGGCTATTCACTATAGCCCGTACAGCTCCCGCAGTCAGCCAAGTGGCTCAGTCGAGCAAAAGGCATATGCCTCGGCTCGACTGAGCCGAGGTGAAAGTCAAAGCTGGCCAAACGCAGCAGAGGGTGGGTGTAGTAGCCAGCTTGCTATTGGATATTGAAAATTGAAATAGCCAATAGGAATCTAGCTATGCATTCCTACGCTTATTTATTAGACATGTGCACTGCCAAAAAATTTGTTTAGTTTAGTTTCGTTTTAAATTCGGATTTGTGTTATTTCGTTTTTCAGGATTCGGGTGTGAAAGTCAATTCGGATTCGGAATTCGGATTCGGACGAAATTCGGTAGCGTTAGTACGAACGTTCGTTTCGTTTTCTGTTCTTATTCGTTTCTTATTCGTTTCGTTCGTTCGTTTGCAACAAAAGTGACATTTGAGGGGGAAAAAATATTTTTCTCCTTCTCTAATGTCACTTTGCTCCAACAAACGAAACGAATAACAAAACGAATAAGAACAGAAACGAAACGAACATTCGTACTAACGCTACCGAATTTCGGAAATGGAAATTTGGATTCGTTTGCATTCGTTATGTCTGTAATTCGGAATTCGGATACATCCGAATGTCCGAATTTCCGAAAATTCGTCCGAATTTCGATTCGGAACGAAACTAATCGCACATGTCTATTATTTATTTATTTTTATTCTGACAGCAGGAGCTGTCAGAATACTAAAAAAAACTTGCAGATAGCAAAGAAGCTATTGCTTCCTCTGCTACCTGCCATAATTTCAGGGGGGTGCTCTCTCCCCCCTGCATTACATTGAGAGGTTAGCAGAGCTGGAGGTGATATGAAAGCCGACTGTGCTGAGCTCTCATGGTGCTGGCAGTTCAGCGTCAGTCGGTTTTCATATCACCTTCGGCTCTGCTGATTGTTTTCCCTGTGGCATTCAGCTATTCACTCACTGCTGTTCGTCATCTATGAGAATAGACCGAATAGCCGTGAGTAGCCTACCGGAGGTTCGGATCTGCCGATGCAGATGTTGGATCGGCTGAGTCGAACTCCTTCTGCACTTCGGGTTGGCCGAACATGCTGAGCATGTTCGGCAGACCCAAAGCCAGCCGCAGCAAGCCGATGTACAGCTGATTTCAGTCGGTGTACGACTGAAATCAGCCGTACAAGCCTGAAGTGAATAGCCGAACAGTGTTCGGCTCACTTCACTTCGGTTCGGTTATTCACACGGCTGCCCTCTGCAGCTTTGTGAATTACCCCCTTTGTTTATGTAACCTGTGCCAAATCAACAGTCTGATTAGAGGAGGACTTAAGTGCTGAAATGTGCTGACCTTTGCCCAGGTTTTAATTTGTTGCCATGTTGATGATAGTATGAAAGTGTTTTTTTTGAGTGATTTCACCCTGTTCAACCACATATCAATATGTCACTTGGCTGCCTGCCAGGCCTGCTTGTTTTCAAGAGTGTAATTATCATTTAAACATCACTGAGACTCCCTAATGATTTGTGTGTCCTTTGATGCTAGTCCAAGACTTTATTTTCAAGATTGAAGTGTAGTATATGATTTTTTTGCCTCACAAAGTCCTTTCCTATTTTCCAAATACAGAAAATGATTGGAAATGTGTTCCACACATTGAACACAGTTGGCTATATTTTTGCCACACTGACCGCAGAGCAGATTAAAAAGATTCTGAGGCAATTGAGTTATTTGGGTATCTCCATATAATGGCATGTTCTTTCAGTGTAATGTTGTGGATTTTAAGTGAGATAGCGAGATCACTAAATCATGGAGGGGTGGAACAGCAGAGAGTTTGTGCAAAACAGACAATCAATATGCAACAGTAAAAGATGCACCTGAGAATATTGTGAATTTCCCATCTGCTAGAAACCTCATGCTCAATAGATTGTTTTGATGCAGGGATGATGTCATATCTGATAGAAAGCTGGGGGAGGGGTCAGGTGAGGAGGTCTTGTTAGAGGGGTAGATCAATTTCCAATTGATCTCATCAATTTTCAGTCCTTTTAAGGATTCATTACTGCACTGAAGTCCCCATCCACAATTTTACCTACTGTTGAGGAGAACCCAAGCAGTAAGCTCCCGGAAAATTGGTTGTGATGGGGGAATTGGAGACATATACAGAATGTTGTAGATTGACAATATACAGCCAATATACAGCCATCTTGGTCAACATCAGTTTTTATTACTAAACATGGGAGTGACTTGTGGATAGGAAGTCACCTGACCCTGGATTAAAGAACAAAAAAAGACATGATTGGTCATTGGTTGCTATTGTAGCAAATGGCCTCTTTAGTTCTCCATTTTCCAAAACTGCAAACTCATGCTTAACCCAAACTGGAAGCTCACCCCTTTGCTGCAACAGACGTATAAATATACTAGACTTTTATACCAAAAAGTGTAAATGCTTATGCCACACAATCTGCTGGTGGCCTGTGTTTAGAATGATTTCACATTTGAGTGCCTCATTATACTGTATTTGCAACAAATGTTTTAGATTGTTTGGCATGTTTTCAAAACACATCGTTGTTAATTGCAATGTAATTGCAGTTTAAATGGCAAGCATGTGCATTCATATAGCAAGCTAATCTTTTCAGGCACTTTTTGTTTGCCTTTGACTTAGTAAAATATCTTGCTGTTCTAGAAAATAGAATGTCTGGTTGAAGATTAATTCAGCTCTGGGGGTCAGTTTGCTCTACATGGTACCATAAAAACTGTGCAAAAACAGAATTTCTGTATAGCATTTACAAGGAAAAGCAACAGGTTCACTTGCTAACAATCCACTTGTTTCCCTGTCTCTCTCATCAGCTTCCCTTTCCACCCACATAACAGTGCTGCAGCTTGGATGCTCAGACACCTACTACTGTCAAGCTGAGGCAGGTATAGAGTCCTTAGCCCACTAGGCAGGTCCTTAGGCAAGTATAGAGTCCTTTATCCAGTGTAAGCTTTAAATTGTGACTCAAAGTTGACCCAGGGCATGATCTCACATCTAGCAGCAAAACATAGTAGAGGGTGGGTAAAAGGAAGGTAAGTATGTGTAGCAAGGAAGGGTAGTGGCTAAATAAAACTTATTTTTTTCTTGTATAAGAGAAAATGGGATGAGACCTTTTTTGAAAAGTAGTTGAAATGTGCCTGAAATCATCATGTGAAATATTTATTCAATAGCAGTAAAAAATGTAATAACTGGTCAGCAAGTACAAATTTACAGGCATAACTTTGTCGATGGCAGGTTTTGATTTTGATGCTTACTGAAGATTTTCCTCATTTATGATTTCACAGATTCATGTCTGGCACTCTGCAAAGGTTTAAAGCTGGCCATACACTATGCAAATTTCAGCGGTTTTTTGATGGACCACCTGCAATTCGCTTAGTGGGTGGCCCTGTTGTCAGTCTTCCTTCAGTCATCCTACGATCAGAAAATTGAGGGAGCCAATTGGAGAATTTCTGGGATAACAGTGATGACAGCCGTTTGGGTATTCTGACAGCAGCACACCCGCTGCTGTCAGAATACTATAGCTCAGCAGGAGATTTGTCCTTCCACGCTGTTTAGTGTGGATAGAAAAATCTGTTATTTTTTTTTTTAGCCCATAGTTTAAACAAAAATATATAACAGTGTATGGCCATCTTAAGTACACATTACTACAGATGTGAACCAGTAAGATGGCCTATATGATTTCAAAAAATATAAGTTCTGAGTTAAAATGAAATTTAATATTTGACTAACTTTCTAAGTTTTTAACTGAGCTCACACCTGTGAAGCTGCAGCCTTTTCAGTTCAGTCTGTTTATGGTCTCATGTTATCTCCCTGAAAGGGTGTAGAACAGGGATAGTAAATTAAAATTCAAGAAGGTCTGGCAAGTACAATTTAGTTAATCAGTGGATTTTCTAACCAACTTAACTTTTTAAACAAAAATGTATGGGCATCTGCAAGAGATGACAATGAAGAAAAAAGAGCCCTTTTTGTGGGTCCACCTTTCTATTTTTCCAATACTTTGCCATATATATATATAATCTATCTATATTGTTAGACTGCCAGACAGACATGATGGTGGTCTTTAAGAAGCAGTCATAGGTGCTGTGGTATATACACTGAGTGGCCAGATTTTTATGACCACCCCATCAATACTTCGTTGGGCGGCCTCGTGACTCCACGATATGACTCCGTTGGGCCGCCTTGTGACTCCACGAGATATTGAAAAGTGATGCGAGGAATCTGACACTGCACTGTTGCCCTTCTGTTGTCTTGTACCAGTCTTGCCACTCTCCGTTCTGCCTTAACACTGACTAGTCACTGGCGGCCACAATTCGCACGTTCAGACCCAGATTTTCGGCTGACAGTCCAGTCTTTAAACACTTTAACAACAACTGCTCTTGAACATTTAACGAATTCTGCTGTTTTGCTGATACTCGCTCCATTGTTCCGCGTCAACAATCATCCCACTTTCAAAGGCTGTTAAATCGCTTTGTTACCCATCTCTTCAGAAAAAAAATAACTTCTACTGTCGTGGTAAACAACCTGCTTCCCTATTTATAATGGTCTGGCCCTCTAGCAACTTCACCGTGAAATTATAGCTAATTATAGCTAATTTGCCTACAAACGTCAGGTGGTCATAATAAACTGGCCACTCAGTGTATATTCCCTGGTATCAGAAAGAAGTGGCTTGAACTTAGGGATTGATTGATTGTAATAAAAGTTAGTTGCATGTGGACAATATCATAAATTGTTTGGTAGAGCAGCACTTGCTCCTCTGGCAGGTCACATGTGGGTGAATGCCCATACTGGGCCAGCCTAGATCTATGGTTCAGTTTGCCTATACAGCATTGTTATACTGTCATATCTGTCACTGTTGGCACAACTGGCACTGTTATTTTTTTGTCAGCATTAGCAGAATTGGAAATACTATAGATGGTGAAGTGAAGACACGTGAGAGACAGAGAGGGTCTTTATACTTAACTGTGGACATCTGCTTGGACAAAAACCTGAATCAGAATGAGTGTAGCCCATAGCTAGATAATGTATCAATGCAGTTTAGTTTCCTGAAATAATGCCTCATATGCCCCATATTTCCCTACTGGAATCTTCCTTGCTTTACTGCTTTAATGTTAACAATATAAAATAATAGGGCTGTGCAAATTAACGATTAATTTCTCGATTAATTGTTAATCTTTTTGATCTATTAAATTTTTTTTGATCGCTAATTAAAATACTCACCTCTCCGCCGGCTTCCGGGAGTCCCGTTGGAGATCCGGTGACGTCACGGACATCGAGGTCACTGGACTCCGACAGAGCCACTTGGACCCTTCCCCAAGTGGCTCCGTCGGCTAACGAAGGGAAGGGGGGAGGAGTCCGGTGACGTCGATGTCCCCAAGTGGCTCCGTCGGCTAACGAAGGGAAGGGGGGGGGCCCGGTGACGTTGATGTCCCCAAGTGGCTCCGTCGGCTAATGAAAGATCCTAGTTCATTTTATTACTACATTGTTGTGCTGTATGTGTATAGGCCAAAGTAGTTGGATCTGTATGTGCGTTATAATCAATCGAAATTAATCGATTTAAAAATAAATTAGATTAATCGAACACGAAAATTTTAATCAGTAACAGCCCATAAAATAAGGTGGATGATTTTACACATGAAGTAGCTCTTTGTAGTTTTTCTTGGTTATCAATGTGTTAAAGTATGAGCAACACTAATTGTTGTGTTTGACTCAATCCAATTAATTTGCTTTGGTTAAGGCAATGCCTATAAAAAAAAAAAGCAAGCAACCTGATGCTTTAGTTACTTTTGTCATACACTATATATTGTTAGCATTTACCTGTATATTACCAAGCAGCTTGCTAGTCTTTTAGAACTCTGGGTCAAGTGAAGAAAAAAATTACATTTCCATGTTCCAACAAACAGAATAATTTTACTGGAGTTCTTCTGTTGCATGTGGTGAGACCTACAGTTTATGACATTGTAAAGTGACACTAAACTCAGGCGTTAACCCCTTCATGACTGAGGCCCTTTTTTCAATTTTTGCAGTGTGCTGACACTGTTATTCCTTCTGGATTGTGGTTACTTTTTTTTCCCATGGTCCCTATGTGTGTTGTAAAGTAGCCACCACTCTAAACTTGCTCCCGTGATGGACTACAAACTCAATACAAATTAGTAAACTAAACATGAGATTGTAGTCTATCCTGGGGAGCAAGTCTTGTGATCATCGCACACTAACAGAAGAAATCGTCCAATTTTTTTTTTTTTTTTTCGAGAACTGTACCATTAAACAACTTTAAAGGAGACTGCTTAGAGAACCTAACCTACCACTAAGTCATTTTCAGATATTAAAAACACTTAAATTATTTGAGCTTCAAGCTTGAATGATAATAATTAAAAATCTGCATTAGGTCATGCAATCTCATAATATATGTATATCAACAATGAAAGGAAAACCAAGGGCAAGAAATCAAGGTACCCAAGATGCCATATCTATGGAAACTGTAACAAGTATAGAAGAAATGGCCACATGAGTCTGAGTTGCACTATGTTATTGAATACAACATGTTATATGTGTGGTAAATTGGTAATTTTGCACCTGTTTGCTACATTAAAATCTGAGAATCACAAACCAGTATTACTGGATGATAAAAAATTATAAGGTAAATTACATGTCAGCAGATACAGGAATATATCTAATTCTGAGTTTATTTTCCCATTTGATATGAGGAAGAAACTCAGCCAGCTAAAACTGGTAACACAGACATCACGGTATTGATTGACTTACACAAACTTACAATATTATGGACTCTGCATCTTGGGACATTTTGAAAAGCAGAGAATAACATTTCAAGCTGTACAACACCAACAAGTGGATGTACACCTATGGTTCCAGTACCTCTCTGCAATTATATTTTTATTAATCAGAAAGGAATCCATTTGCTTGGCTTCAAATGAGCTATAGAATTTAAGCTACCTACAATTGGCCCCAATGCAGACATTGCAGAAATCAATATGCTGCCCCATTCTCTCAATTTTGGAAAGTTTTAAAATTTTCAGTTAGAGATGCACGTTGACTCACAAGGAGATAAAGTATTGTTTTAAAAGTGGGGTTGAGCAAACTGGGCAGGGTTCAGTTAGCAGGAAATGGGGGGAAAATACCATTCAGCAGGGAGAGGGTATTTTTATGCAGCTTAAAGGGCAACATTAAAAATACAAAAATCAAAAATACACAAAATTATATGTTTTGGAGATGCCTTAAAGCGGCATGTGAAATTACGGAACAGTAAGATGTTATCTTTCAAAAGAGACATTTAAAATAAAAATATAGCATAGGGTTCCACTATATATTTTAACTCGACCCTTATCCATGCATACAGCCTGGTTGGCCAGGAAAGAAAAGGCATTAAGTGTGCCTCCCCCCTTCCTGTAACAAACCAGGCCATATTGCAAGGCACCTTGTTTAGATGTTGTGGTATAAGGGCCTCTTCCTCACTTCTGGTTCCCAAGAGGATGTGGGGGTTTGTAAGATGGACATATAGGAATCTAAAAGCCCCCTTTAAAATGTTCCCTAATATAAGTTCCATGCCAATCATGTCGCCCAGTAATGTTACCCACAATGATCAGCTGCCGAAAATGCTTCCCCACAGCAGTCCCACCACTAAATTACAGATCCATTCCACTGTGTTTACATAAATTCAGTGCTGGGCATATGTCAGAATCACCAGTGCTGCAGTAATGTAAGCAACAAACTTGGGATTCCTGAGTGATCCTGGGTGATGTCATTGAGCAAATATAGCCATGAACATATTTGGATAATGAAGTAGCCTGGGATCCCTGACGGCTTTGTTTACAATCTGACAGAGGAGATTTGGATGGGCAAACTGGTCAAATATGGTCAGTTTTTTTGGCTCTGCGGAATCTAGAACAGACTGTGTGCGGGTCTATCCAAAAGGACCAATGTAACAAAAAATCCTTTTAAATCTTAAACTGTATACTTTTTTTGGAGGATACAAAGGATGGCACAATTGTTCAGAACTTTTTGTTTGTAAAAAATAAAATAAATGTCAGAAGATCCCGCAGTAGAAGCTGGACAACTGACTAAAAGGAACAAAATCCCTCTGAGACAGATACAATAGTAACTACATAATAATCATCAACAGTCAATCAAATCACCAGCATAACCTTAAATATTTTGCTTAGGGATCAGTGTTTGAAGTTTGTCATATTATTTATTTTGGTGTGCACATGGTAAAGAGAAGATAATCTTGACTTTACAGACCACTATCATCAAAAACATAGCATTCTGAAAATTATATATGCTTATCATATTATATGTGCTTAATGATAGCAGTACACAAGTCACACAACTTATGGTACAGGACTTGGGGCACATAGGTATATATATGAAAGATTATGCATGACACTGGTCCAAAATACATTAGTTCACAATTTTCCCAATTTGAAAAGTTCCCCTCCCCTCAGAATAATTGGACCTAGTACTCCAGGCTAGTACCCCAATAGCATGTGAGCCATGTCTCTGTGTTATGTTGTTACCAGCTTGCATGCCCTTCAGCGTGAAGGTGGAGTACATTGAGAAGAACTCTTCCAGAAAAAGGGGATCTTCCTCCCAAAGCACCAACATCCTATGTTGATGGGTACCTGGCTCTTCCGCTCACCCAGTGCCCAGAAAGGGTGCTTATGTGCCACCCCACACTCCTCGTAGGGAAAAGTAGGTGATCACCTCCTACCTGGTTATCTGGAACCACTTCATCATACATGCAGTTATCAAAAAGGTACAAAAGGTAGAAAAGAAGCACACAGACACATTAAAATACTTTAATTGTGCTATTTAAATGTATAGTTACCTGATGTCTGCTATAGTAACCCGATATTTAGTGCAACACTTTAATTCAATCAAACAGGAGAGATCCTTTTCTCCTGCAAAGTTAACTGCAAATTTTGTCATGGTCCCCAAGCTGAACAAAGTTGGTCAAATTAAAGGCCGATACTGGCTTGTGGATATGACACATTTTTTATCCTACTAATCAAAAAGGGCCAAGTGGGTTTTTTTCCTAGGCAGGGAATGGCATTTGTAGAGTATTACAGTGTACTCATATTACTCACTCTCATGAAATGTTGTTGCTTTCTTTTGAGATTAGTGAAGTCTTTGATACCTGCTCCTACTGATGACACTTGCAATTTGGTCCTAAGTTTATATGGTGGCTGCTCTTTATAACACCCCCCGGCTAAACTTAAAAAGGAACTTTACCCATGTCTTAAAAATGATACCAAAGGCACCTTCAGAAATGTTTAGTAATGACAATCTACAAACAGATACATATAGATAATTGCAGGCTTTTTATTCTTTGCATACCTTATTTTTCTCTATCTCCCTATTCATCTCACAGTGGCCATTTTTACTAAGGACAGATTAATCTATCTCCCTTCACTTTCTGGAACTCTGGCACATGTGACTATGCACATCATCTCAGGGGAGTAGAATGCCTTTCCCTGAAATCTCATGAGATTACAGATGAGATTTCCCAGCAATGCTCTGCTGATGTAGCCTTCCCTGGATGCAATGCTTGGCACCATTACATCATTTGTGCCCAAGTGAACAAGGAAGTCGAAAAAAAGAAAATGTAAGTAAAATAAAAATATGTTTGTTTGACTAATAAATGTAAAAGATTTAATATCAGCATGCAGAGCTGAATGCTGTTGTGATTTTAAGTCAAAGGTGGTAAAGGTCCACTTTAAGTACTATGGATTTGAATCCCGTTTTGCTTCCCATTTAGAGGGCACCTGACAGGGCTGCCCACTTTCGCCCCTAAATATTTATGCCAGCACTTGAACCTCTGACAAGAGGCAATATATGCAAACACTTATAGCAAGGGAATACAGATTACAAGGGTTGATCATAAGCTTGTGCAGTTTGCAGATGATATATTGATATCCCTTACCACTTCACATGTTTCTCTTCCCAAGTTTCTTTCTCTCTCAGGGGATTTTGACATCCTTCAGACCTAAACACACCATAATGGGAGTATATCAGACTTGCTGGGAATCCAAACTTTCCTGACATAGAAAGATTGTCAAAATATATGGCGGGGCCCACAACTAAGAGTTCTAGTAATGTTCTAG
Source organism: Nanorana parkeri (assembly GCF_000935625.1). Lineage (NCBI taxonomy): Eukaryota > Metazoa > Chordata > Amphibia > Anura > Dicroglossidae > Nanorana > Nanorana parkeri. Next base: position 1,027,675 of record NW_017306541.1, read on the forward strand.
CTTTTGGGAAATTCGGGCAAGATTCTTCATAGATGTAATCATACCGCAGCCCATTTAGCGTGTTTTTTCCGACGTATCTTTCCTCCTGCTTCTGTGGCTGTTTGCACCCAGACATGGTGCACATTTGGTGGATTGTCCAGTAATGACCATCCTTTAGATATGAGTCTACAACCTCATTTGTACACTAAATCACACTAATCTTTAAAAAATACTCTTGTTAAGCACTGCTCAGTAAACCGACTTCTACCCTACTTTGTACAGAAAAAAAGGTTATTCTTATCTTTACAGATACCAGGCCAGGCTAATAATCGCTAGAGGTTAGAAATCACCTAATCACCTACCTAGTTTCAAAGCAATCAAAATTAAATTCAGCTCTTTCATAATTAATGAAAAGTTGACAGCAATGCTGGCTGACACACCAAATTCTTTCTTATTTGGCAACCCTATAAAACTAATTGCCAGACTCCTCAGCATGGCAAAACATTTTTGACCATTCGACTACCATGCAGTTTTTCTAGGACTCTCCCTTCCCTCCCTATCTCCTCCCCCTCACCCTTTTCTCTTCTACTCCCTATACCCCTCCTTATTTATTTTTTCCTGGTTTTCCACACTTTTTATTCCTGTTTTATTTCCCTTTTCTTGTGTATACTCTGATACACATTTTAGTTCCCTGTAAACGTTTAGTAGGCCACTATGGCCCTGGTTTTTCTTTTATTACTCCCACTTATATCTCTACATTGCAAATCTGGGGAACATCTGCCTACTGCACTTTCTATTATCTCAAATTAGTCATCATTGCCAACACACCAGATTCTTCAAACATCATTGCTTATATATATGTCTCACTGATGACTTTTTCTATTTCAATGTTTATGATGTATTTTGCACATTTCTCAATAAAACCTTTGTGAAAGAAAATGTATTTAGAGTGGTGGAGTAGCGTACATATGGTATATCTTGCTTGCAAGTATTTAAATGAAATTGAAATAGAGGAGGCTGATCATTTTGTGTAACATATTTGAAAGACAAAACATTGGTCTATATTTGTCAGTCAAGAATAGAATAGAGAGATTTCTCTTTTTTTTTATTTCCCAGCGTGGGTTTTCTGATTACAGAAGACATTTAGAAAACGTATGCTCTGTATGCATCAATGCTACATAATGTATGTGTAGGTGAAGTTAAAAAAAAAACAGAGCTGAGAGAATTGCAGTACCCAGGTAATCCATTCTTCTGTGCAAAAATACATTAAACACACAGAAAAAATCACACCAGTATTGGATTAGTTCAAACTTTCTTAAGCCATATTTGCTATGAAAACTAACAAGTAAAGGTTTTTAAAGGGTGTTGACAAAGACGTTAATAAGGGAACCATGCTAACATCTTGATATTTTCAGTAGCCCAAGCAGAGACTCAACGTATTTCCCTTCACTCCTTCCCAGCAGCTACAAAAAAAGGTTCTGTAGAGAGTTGAAGAGAGGGGTGCAGGACTTTGGCCAGCACAGGGGAGAGGACATGCAAGAGGGGACTGTGCTAGGGAATTGGTCAGTAAAATTTAAAGGCATATTAAGTGAATACAAAAAATATGAAAAGGGAAAAAGCTTCAAGTACACATTTTAAATACTTGATTTGTACTGTGCTTTCACCTGCAATTTTTAAGGTTGTGACAGGGTCTCTTTAAAGCCCAAAACCAGGTTGGACATTCTTCCCCTTGGATCACCCCTGCGTATATAAATTTTTAGTATATGCACCTCTTTTTTCAAAGTGATCCCAGGGTCCTATTCTTCCTGTGGCAGGGATGGGCAAGGTCTGCATCAGTCTCCTTTGAATTTAGAGCGGCTTGATGACAGGCCTCCAGGGTTCTTGATGCAATGGGTGGATTTGTCCTCCCTGTTTACCATCCTGATTACCATTGTCACCAGGCCTGAAAGTGAGGAGAGGAGAAATCTTTAATGTGGACAACTGTTCCAGTAAAAACAGTAAAAGAGGGTGTTTCCCAAGCACATCCCTTGCCTGGATGACATCAATTATAGACTTTTTGTCAATGTAGTGTTCCAATGATGGGATGATGTTCATTGAATTAATCTTTTCAATGCAGCTGCTGAGAATCCCAAAAAGTGGTTGCTGATTAGAAATTAAAGATTATGTTTATTCTTCTTATTTCAACTTTCTAGTGAATATTTTGAATAATATTTTTTTTGCATTCATTACATACTTTTTTAGATTAATTGATGCCTTTACTGGGTCTCTGCACTTGCAATGCAGACAGATCATGGCTGGTGGGAATAGCTAGCAGTGTGCAGTACATAGCATCCTGAAAATCTTACAGAACCCTGCCTCACTGGTACTCTCAAGAACCCTCAGATCTGCAAGCAGTCTTTTGTGAGGAGTTATGTAAATATTAAAATACCTTAGGTAATGGCCACAAGTGATGCTAAGCCTCCATGATTGGTAGAACTGAAATCCAATTAATTAAAGGGGTGGGCCACAGGAATTAAGACTGGGAGGAAAAGGTTAGATGGCACTGGACATCCTCCAGCCAGGAAATTAAGCCAACTCCTTCTGACTTTGTGCAGCTTCTTATGCACACTGTGAGAAACTTACAATTTACAGTGAAAATCAAATTGAGTAAGCAATTTTAGTACAGGAGGGGGGTTTGTACAACTGTGCAAGAATGAAGGTAAGATTGAAGTTCAGTTTTAAAGCCTATCTCTGGGGACAAAAATACCCTTGCAGTGGGGCAAACCTTACAATGCAGGGGTTAACTGCTCATCTATGTCCAGGGTAGCTGTGCAAAGGTCTTTATTTACCCAATCCTTGCTTCCCCAGCATTTGGCGATCACCTCTCTCCCCTGCACTCTGGTTTGCGGACTCTCCTTTGGCATTTTTATTATGATGCACGGTGGAGGGTGAAAGAGACTGCTGGCACTGGTCTTGGAGCCTGTGGGACTGGATATCAGGTAAGTAAAAGTGCTTTGCATAATACCCCTTGAACAAAAATGAGCAGTTAACCCATTTAGTGTGTAGGTAGCCCTACTGCAAAGGTAGTTTCTTTTTTCCTGGAGATAGTCTTTAGCCAATCATGGTGATCACAGGGAAATTTGTGTTTAGAAGCAAACTTTTCCTGCTATTTTTCTAACCCTTTCCCTGACAGTTTCTTCAGCTATGAGAAGAAAAAAATCGTGTTAAAAAAAGAAAACAGTTTGAAATTAATAGTTATTAAAATGGTATATTAATATATTAGATAACATTGAATTAATTATTTAATAGTTTGGTGTTTTATTTAAAGCAGATGAATTAGTGTCAGGTCAATTAAAGTGTCAGTACACCCACATTTTTTCTCTTGTTATTGGCTGCAAAACGACTTCCATGTACTATGTGTATTTTATGTTTCTTTCTAAAATCTGTCATTAGATTTTAAATGCATGGTCACTCTGCCAGTTCCCAGCTCTTCCTTATTGAGATTAGCAATGCTATGCCGGAGGATCCTGAGTCTTCAGCGCTGCAATCCTTTCTATACATGCTCAAGTTTTTACAGTGAGTCATGCACTTCCGCCTTTCTCCCCATCCATGTGACACTCCTGAACACCTTGTGGGGCGGCTCCAGCAGATTAATTGACAGTAGGCAAGGGATGGGAACATCCTGTAGTGACAACTTGAGGAAGCATCACACACTTTCTCTAGCTTTGCCCATTGCCCATTGTAGTGCGGAGTAACATGGGGAACATTACATGCCCCGAATATAGAAGAGGGCAGATAAGGAATTTTACATGAATAAAATTATGCAATATATAGACCGTTGCCTAAGGGTTTTATTTATTGTGCATAAGCTCAAACGTGATCCAATGGGTTTACATACACTTTAACTAAAGAGTTTTAGGATGTTTTAATCATCAGTGAGTTTTGCTATTGAACTCAAAAATATACACACTTGTTTATCAATTCACAATTGTGTTGTTACACTTTTTTGGTATATCAACCAAACAAAACTAATGTTTGCATCAAAATCTCCAAATACGCTACGCACTTAACAATCTAAAACTGATTTTTTTTCTTTGCTAATTATAAAAAAATATATTCAGAACATCTTAAAAATGACATTATCAAATGAAAGCCTCATGTCTGCTAAAAAAACCAGTATGAAAATATGCTTACATGCAAAGTGGTGACAAATATTTTTTTTACCTCTTGGATCCTGCTCCCACTGGCCCTTTAAGGGGTTTTGGATGACAGGAGATGAATATGGCCTTCCAGATCATGTGATTACTGTAGTCACACGGTTGAGAGTCTGTCTCACTGACTCCAGAATGCTGGGAGCATGCTCTTGGCACAGAACAGTGAGCCATCTGGAGGCATATACAGTATGTATACAGCTGGTTTTCCTCTCTAGGAATCTATAACTTTCCTTTTGTGAACGTGTATTGTTACTGCGATATTCAGCGGGTGCATTTTTTGCGTGGCGTGTTTCCACTCCGTTTCTGTTGCTTATTGCCTTTTGGGGGGG
>NW_017306541.1:1032402-1054253 GCF_000935625.1 Nanorana parkeri
GGGCTGTTTCCCCTCCCTTTTTCTTTCTTTTTGCCTTTTGGGGGGGGGGGGGCGTGCGTGGTGGTAGAGATATTTTGGAGGGAGACCGATCTAGGAAAGACTCAGCTTCTTTCGGATCTTGAAACGAACATTTGCGGCCCGTAGCTATCTCAAAGTATAAGGTAGCAGGATACGCCAGGGTGAAACGAATACGTTTTTGGTAGAGAGCTGTACAGACCTTGCTGAAAAGTAAGGCTCCAGGATTGCCCGGGCTAATCGCCCTCGACAACTTATCATTCCATTTGTGGTCTCATACCTATTACATACCTGCGACAGATGAATAAATTTTTGGCACATTTCCACCTATGATGGTCCAATGACCCCAATTTTACATACCCCGGTTTTCCACCTGGTTGTCATAAATACTAATTTCTCCAATGGTCATCTACACAACCCTCTTACATCATGTTAGCCTTCTCCTCTAATGGCCTAAAACCCATGACGTCACTTCGGGAAGAATCTACTTATTCCCCAGGTGATTGGCTCCTATACTTCCAACTCTGTGACTTTTATTTGTCGCTGCGAAAGTAGTCTGCGCTACATAGATCACCTATTACATTCGAAAATGTATGTCTTCCTTCAACAGCCACTACTCACCTGATCTCTAAACTGTACAAACTTCTTATCTCTTTAAGAGATTCTGGGACGCACCATACATGCTTGCATGGAAAAAGGAACTCAATTGCACCTTTTCAGAGAATGACAAATGCAAAGCTTACTCATTGACACACAAACTTTCTGCTGCTAGCGCAGCCCAAGAGCATAACTTCAAAATTTTAACCAGATGGTACCAATGTCCATCAGATCTACACAGATTTTTCCCTATGATCCCACACACATGCTGGCGCTGAACTAGGTACCATGCTTCATATATGGTGGGACTGCCCTAAACTACGTCCCTTTTGGGACCCAGTCTTTGATACATATAAAAATGTCAAATCCTCTTCTCCTCCTACTCGAACCCCCCAAATAGCTCTCCTATCAATCCTTCTTGGTTCCTTCTCCTCTATTAAAAAGGACCTACTACAATTTTTGGCACTGCAGCCAGAGCTGTCATTCCTAGATACTGGAAATCTGACTTGGTTCCATCTACACTGGAATGGATCTGAGAACTTAATAAACTGATGCATATGGAAGAATTGACGGCTCAGCTCTACAACTGGTAGCCTCAATTCTCTGCTATATGGGCTCCTTGGATGCTATGTAAGGAAGATATACAATATCTCATAACATGATATAATATATTTATAATCGTCAATATCCCTCCATTTGTTGGTGGGGCTGTGTCTGTTCCTCCTGAGTGTCCCCAACACATTCCTATCATCTACACTCTCTCTGATCTACCATCTCCTCTTATTATTGTCTTCTCTTTGCTAATCTTACTCATTCCCTACTCTATTTCTCTTTTCTATATTATGTGTTCTTTCTTATACACCACACTTATAATTTCTTAACAATCTATTTTTTTCATGGATGACAGTGTTACATAATGTGAATGTGTGTTGCTCACTAGTGTTATTCCTTTGGCTTCTTACCATGTCTTAAAAGAGAACTATGGGGTAACCTTTTTATCCCAGAGTTCTCTTTAGGGTCATACTAAATATACTAATGTCCTCCTGTGACCCAAAGATCAGTATATAGCAAGCTATTGCTCTCTATATACTGAGAGGGCCACAGCTGGGACGGATCCCGACAATACTGTCGAGATCCACCCAGCTGGCTTATTGACAGCGGGCTCTTCCTATCTAGAGTCAGAGTCAGCTGTGACTTCCCCCATCTGTTCCTTCAGTCAGCGCTGGAAGATCGGAGAGGGCAGGGGGGAATCCCTGCGGGTAGCGGTGACTGACAGTCTCGCTTTCTGCAGGGAGATGATCAGGAAGTGAGTGAGCAACGGTATGTGTTCACTCACTTCCCGATCAATAGAGCCGACGTGTGACAGTTTCACTGTCACACGTCGGCTCTAACTATGAGGATGAGGGTAAATCACTCACCTCATAGTTCTCCTTTAACGGTAGTCAACCTGCTCATATTGTGCCCATCCACTTCTCAAGGTTCTCAAAATCGCACTGTTAAGTTATATCACAGTATTATTCTCTTATGTGAATTGTTTTACATGTACAGTGCTTGTTTTGTATGCTTTGCATACTCTGTATACTTTTAATAAAATGTATGCTTTAAAAATAGTAAGGCTCCATATCAGTAAATCAGATTTTTGTAAAAAAAAAAAAACCCAAAAAACCTTTGTGTTACCAATTTAATGTCACATTTTACTCAATTGGTGTATTTTATGTTGGAAAATCAGTCGAACAATGTATCTAATTAAACTCCATAGTAGTTAACAGTATGATCAGGCAGTTCTAAAACAGCAAACAATTCTTGGAGACTGGTTAATAAATTAGGCAATAAAAAGATGTGTGCCTTTGACAAAATCTGAATATAAATAAAGGAACTGTGTTTTCTCCTCTGAATAGGAATGTGATTATCTCACTTGTGTTCACCCAACATTATACAAATATATGTCTTCATTACATCTCATACATTTTAAAGTTAACATACATGCCAAAGAATTATAACAATGATTCCTACTATGTTGGAATATGTAGGCAGCTCTAAAAAAAAAAGTAATTTGTTATTATTCAAGCAGCTACTTCATCAGCTATGACCTAAACCAATCTGCATCAGGATGGCAATTACAATCACCATCTAATAGTGAGTGATTCCTTTTCTATTTCTTTTCCATACTGTTATGGAAATTTGCTTTGTTAAACGCACAAATCCATGCCGCACTAAAGTGCGCCAAAGTATGCCTAACACAAAGAATTTTCCCCGTGCTTAAAAACACAGTTGTATTAAGCTCTTTTGTGCCTCTCTAGAGTCATGTAGAGTCAGGACAAAGGTGATGCTTTCATCGTGGAGGTTCTGTTCTTAGAGACCTTTGTCTCTCACTACAGCAGCTTTTATTATCTCTCAAACCAAAGAATCTAACAGTGACCAAACAGGACGTGATGTCAAACAGGAACAGTGATGTCAAACAGGACAAACAGGAAGTGATAACAGATGAGCAGAACATGACTCATCCTTGCCACATGTATGCACAGCCGCCATCTTTCCAGACCCACAAACACAATCTTCCATTAACACTGGAGCTAACTTTATCCAGCACTGCACGGTGAGCAATGCCAAATAAAGTTACTATGATTCCTATGAATGGTAGCTTATCTGCAGGGACAATGCCATACTATCTCCAGCGCGCTGATGAGACGCATCAGAAATACGAACGCATGTTCCTTTCATAAAGGCAGATATGTATCTTAAATAATACTATGTCCTCAAAGCAAGTTGTATACACGCCAAGCCAATAAATCAGCGTTTTGCGCAGGGGCCCTAGCTGGCGTCCACACACTTGCTAAGAAAACACTGCTCCGCCACGCCTAAGATATCTACTCCAATGGTTTACCCCCAGCGCTGATTTAAATCCGGGTCACGCTCCAATCGAGCATGGCCCAGAAATCCAGACACTGAGAGACATGATGACAATATTACAATATACTAAAAACACATCCTAATAAAATTTCCACAACAATACCCATCACCATACGTTTCAAATACACTTCTGTGATCTCTTTCACATAGTAGCTCTACTTTGTTTCCCAATTGTCAAAAAATACAGTAAATCTCAAATATTAAGCTAGGCCTTAATCCCTTGTAGATCTTTCTCAGAGTCTTTCTCTTGGTTACCTTTGAACACAATCTGTGCTGGATGGACTCTTGCATGGTTCTTCAGCTCCAAATATTTAAGAGGCGCTTGAATCTAAATACTCATTCAAAAGTCCAAATGAACCAAGGAGTTCCAAGTAAGCTCACTGGCTCTGGTAAGATGGTTCCAACCGCACAACAGGTATATTGCAAACATACAGTATATTGAATGGGCACCATATCAAACAGGAGAAAAAATCCAAAGAGTTGCAGAGCTCTGGCTCCTTGGCAATTAAGGTTCTAGTGGTACAGACATGAATACATTTCTTAGTACTCTTCCATGAAGAAAGAAGAACCCACACATTTTCTCTGACATAACTAAACTGACAAAAGCAATTGCCATCTTTCATTGTTTATTCCAAATTTAAGCAAGACATTACTTAGTGGAATTTTGTAGAAATCTTAAGTAAAACCATGCACACATACATTTACAATTCTATAAAATTACAGTAATACCTTGGTTTACAAGTAACTTGGTTTGAGAGCGTTTTGCAAGACAAGCAAACATTTCTGAAAAATTTTGCTTTGATATACAAGCAAATGTCTTGCAAGAAGAGCAAAATTTTGTAGAAAAGCACCACCTGAATAAGGCTGTAGCAGTGCGAGCGATGAGTCTGTTTAACGACAATGCAATGTCACATTGGATAGATTCCTTGTTAAGGTTTCACGAAATGAAAAAGATTCCTTTGAGCCAAGAGATAGCAGTGATTCCGTTAGTGATAGTGAAAGTCGTACTACACAATAATCCTCCTCTCTCTTGTCCCTCTCACACCGGCCACAAAAGGTACCGGTAATTGGTTTATTTTTCTTTATATTTTATACGTTATTATATTACAGTACAGTATTGTAATCATTTTATATGAATATTTTTGGGATGTGGAACGAATCATCTGAATTTCCATTATTTCCTATGGGGAAATTCGCTTTGATATACAAGCGCTTTGGATTACAAGCATGCTTCCGGAACGAATTATGCTCGTAAACCAAGGTATTACTGTATCAAGTTTTTTTACAAATGTTATAAAAAGGCATTTTCACAAATGACACATTTAATTATAGCATCTCTTAGAGACTAAAATGTTTCCTTTATTTACAGCAGATATACACACAGGGGTCCATCAAAATTCTACAGGGTCAGGGGGCATGGCCGACTGGCGTGCGAGATGGCGGCTTAAGACAGAAGCTCCGTGCACCTGCAGGCCTGGGCTGATCGTACAGCAACGAGCGGGAGACATACCGGTCCCCAAAGCTACTGCCAACATCCAGACTCACCTCCGGTTATGTCCCGCAAGTGCAGGAACGGCTCCAAATCACGGATTTCTTCCGGCGGCCCCAGCTGCGGGACCCGCAAGATGGCGGCGGCGGTACTGTTCCTTCAACGTCGCCTCCTTCCACATCTCCCTCTCAGGGCTCTGAGAGGTCGGAGCGGTCCTCACAGTCATCATTACATAGTATTTGAGGTTGAATAAAGACATTAGTCCATCAAGTCCAACCTATTAGGATCTCATTCTAGGAGTACCCGTACCCCTGTATATTACGGTCCCTTAAGAAATCGTCCAAAAGTTTCTTGAACAATTCCACATTATTTGCTGAAATCACATATGGGTATCAATATAGGCCTACCTTCTCGCAATGCTTTGCGGGCTGATTATCCCTTTACGTGGACTGCCAGTGGCATCCCTTATCTGGGGAACATCATCCCTGATAAGACGAATCGAATCTTCCATTGCAATTTTGTTCCGTTCTTGGAACGGTTTCCATACGAGCTTCGGGCGCTGGGTAGGGAATTCCTGTCCTGGATGGCGAGACTCGCTGCTTTTAAAATGATTGTCCTACCCAAACTATAAAAATCTATTTTGAAAAAAAAAATTCTACAGGGTCCATATCCTCAAAATAAATGTATGTATTGCTCTATGGTTCTTAAGACACTTGTATAAGGGTGCTATTATACAGTTTTCTTCTTTACATTAATAATGTTCTAGAGAAGATATACACCCTGATATTGTCTAAAGAAAGGGTGAAGAGTTTGGAGAAGGCAGGAAAAGTGAACAATCTAGGCCAAAATAGCTGATTTGGAAACATTGTCCAATTCAGCTCACTTTTCAGTTCAGCTATGTTGTCCTAGATTGTTCACTTCTCCTGCCTTCTCCAAACTCTTCACCCTTTTGTGAATAGCCCTGATAGCTTTCTGACACTGAACAATGTGGGGAATTTATCAAAACTGGAGCAGACAAAATCTGGAGCAGATTTGCACTGCAACCAATCAGCTTCTCTGTCTCATTTTCAAATCTTACCCGAGCAAACTGAAGAGAGAAGCTAATTGGTTGCCATGGGCAACTGCTCCAGATTTTGTCTGCTCCAGTTTTGATCAATTCCCCTCAATATGTTAAATTCCAGTATTGATTGTCTTGAGATATCATTGTGCCCTGCACAGATGCAAGGCACTCCGCACCACATGCAGTTCAACAGCCAAAACATAACCAAGCCTTCTCCATACTTCACAGTAGGTATTGAGCTCCTTTCATTGAAAGCTTAATTTCTCACCTGTGAACACAAAGCTGATGTGGCTTGCCAAAAACCTCCAGTTTTGTCTCAGCTGTCCAAAGAACATTGTCTCAGAAGTAATGTGGCTTGGCTGTATGCATTGTAGCAAATTCCAGTTTGGCATCTATTTTAGAAAGAATAAAGGTTTATTGAGTTTTACACAGGCAGTCTTGCTTTTTATGCTTTTCTTTCAACAATGGATTGTTCATTTGAACCCACTGTCACTCAGAAAGTACCTTGACCTTGGAGTTTAGCTTGTATCTACTTAGAAGTTTTCCTTGGCTCTCATTTGCACTGTCCAATCTGTAGTCGTTTTTTCTTTTGCCGCCACACCCAGGAAGGTTGGCTACAACCTGTAGTCACAAGAACGTCAAACTGCTTGTATATGGCCTTAGAGTCTTTACATTTGACATGCTGGTCTACCATTTTCTTATCTCCAGCAGCCAACACCCACAGGAATACCTCCCAGTGGAGAAAATGCCTGCATTCTTAAGCCCAAGGCCTGGGAAGAAAGACAGCTTTCTAGGACGACATCCTCACAGGGCAAAATCTCAGGAAGGAAGACACAGAAGAGGAAGTGTAGAAACACAAAATGCACAGCACACCCCTGTCATGCATCCTCGTAATCAACAATCAGCGCTTGGATAACTATTTTCCAGAGTAGATACCCTAGAAACTGCACAACTTGCACACAATGCCCTTCCAAAAAGAATCACATTTTATTCCACATGCATCTGTACAATGAACAATCACTGACATGTTTCTGCCTTACTCAGCCTTAGTCCCAGATATTTAGCAGTTCTCCCAGCATGCATCAGCAGGTTCACCAAGCCCACTGATTGGCTAGGCTATCAAACAACTATAACACAGAATGCTATCTCGCTAGCACACCGCTGAGCAAGATTAAATAAAATGTGGCAAAAGATTACACTATTATTCTATTCTATTACTCTATTTTTTAGAGCATCTCTTCTGTTGAGGTAGAGTTGGTCTGATTGCAACCAACTGCTTGCTACAGAATCACAAAAGAATGCAAAAAGTAGTTTAGCAAAAATACTACATCCCTTCACAAGTTTCCAAGGTATTGTAGAAGAATGTAGACGATTACTGCCCGACACTTCCTTCCACCCAGCAAGAGGACCCCACAGCCATCCAGTTTCGTGCCTGCTCCCTAACGAACTCCCTTTACTCACTGCCCATTGACAGCGCAGCAACCGCAGCAGAGCGGCTTTCCTGACGATTACGCACAGCCGCCAGGGCTCAGCCTGGCCAGCTGAGTCTTGATAGCACTCGACAGTTATAGTTATATCCAGTGCCTAATATGTCCACAGCTGCGGCCACCTGGCGGTGTCCCCAGCCAACGGCTTCTCTCCTCAGAGCAGATTTCCCTCATCTGCCGGCGCCACCATTTCTTTATTAGTGATTACTGACTCACCCATTGCCTCCATCTAACAGTGAGTCACCTTTTTCTACACATGTTCCTTATGTATTATACGTTATTCAAACTTGTTTATTACCAATCATGCATGTATAATCTGTGGGTAGTAGCGCTTCTTTCCTTGTTTTTCGTCAATTCTGTACACAAGGTCCTTCTCCCTGTTTAAGGAGACAGCACACCCTATATCATTTACCAAACCTATTTCACTCATTTATTTCTATAGTAGTGCGCTTACCACATTTTCTGCTCTATAGAAGAATGTAGAAGGCCTCCTGCAGCTCCTGCAAATTCTACATAACTCAGTAGTACTGTAGATCCCAGCATAATCAACTGGCATTTAAAACATAGTAAAGGGGATTTGTAAAAACTTAAAAAGGCTGAGTTATTAATATTGGCTTTAAATCAAATATGAGATTTTAGATCTTGACTAAATTTCTTCTTTACATCTTAATATATTGAATGAATATGAATAGCACTCAATGTATCAAATCCCTAGCAGGGAGTGGGTGGGTGGTTCTGATGTATCCCAGATAGCAAGGATAACTTGCCACAAACTTGTGGCAGGGTTAAATTGTAATTCTTGTTAACTTGCTGCACACATTTCTGGCAAGTTGTAGACTTGCAGAACACTTGCAGCACAAGTTCTAGTTGACACTTTTGTAGCAAATTTGCTTGGCAAGTCTACAGCAAGAGCTCTGCAATCTCACTGGTCTGGAGACTTGCAATGCAGCCTTGCTGTAATTGTGCAACAAAATTGTGAAACTAGCAGCTCAATTGCTTGCTATCTGCGATCTTTTGAGAGCTGAGTAAAACAATGCCCATTTTTTTGTCTGCTTGCACCCAGGAAAATGCTTGTTTAGTGGCTAAATTATGTAAATGTATGTACCAGCATCTTAGAATAAATTTAACCCTTTAAAATATTCCACTGATGATAAAGTGTTAGCTTATTTGGAACATGCAAGCTGTTGTACCTGTGTTCAGATTTACTGCAGCTTGAATACAGCGAACAATGTTCCTTCACGCAATTACAAAATGTAAAATGTTGAAAATCACAAGCCTCTGTAGCTTTTTTCATTTTCTCAATGGACAGCCTAAGCAAAAACAACCATGTAAACCAAAAAAGGGATATTAGCAATGAGCTGAACTGGACACATTGTGAACCAAAGTGTAACGCCGCCGGACCGCGTTCCCTTGTGTCAGAGGCGGCTTCCTTGCGTTCCACTGTGGAACGCGGAAGCCGCTCGAGGTACTCGTGACGCAGCGGCTGCGTTCCACGCTGGAACGCGGAAGTCGTGCAGTACCATCGCCCAGGCACTATTTAAGAGCGTCAGAGAGGCAACATGGCGTTCCGAAATTGAGGTCAGAACGCCTGTTGCCTCCTGAACCTGCTACCTGCACCAAACAAAGCCTTGGACCTGCTGCCACCCCGCTGTGCATTTGATGCCCACTGCTCTGCAACAACCTGGACACTAACCGCAAGTACTGCTCCGATTGGAGCTTAGCTCACTGCAATACAAATCCTCATAGTTGTATGGACTGTCAATGTTAGGTGGTAACCACGTCCTGGGATTCCTTTAGCAACCATCAGATACTATATAGTTTGTGCCTTTTTGTCAGTATTCAGGTTATGAAGTAGATAACCATTGTTTGATACTGTTCCTTTTTGCTTTGGCTGTGATGACCGAGTCTCAAACTCGCCGTTCAGATTGCGAGTGACGCCTGAGACTCAACCCAGAGTAGCCTTTTTGCATAATACCCCTCCGCAGTTGTGATCCCCAACAAGTGTAATTCACGTGATCCTGACACAAAGGTCATCAGGATCTTTGTTGAGTTTCGGGAAGTCCTAACTGAATGTTCTTCTGTAAGAAACGTTTCGGTCTCTGTCTATTAAACCTTTGTCAAAATCTGTAGAGTTTTCTTTATCTTTTGGCTATGGCGCCCATGATAATAAAATGTAATTAATAATGTGGGCATACGTCTTTCTCATTTGTTAGTAAGGAGTATAGTGCAGAGAGCAAAAAACTGTCATGATAAAAAGATGCACAGCATGCACCATGACAACCATGACAATGACATCATTGGCTTCTAAGACACAGGCGACCCATCTGTGTCTTAGCTACATGAGGTTGAGAAACTATGTGCGTGAAGCATTGAGTGGATTTTATGAGAAGTCATCGTTGGCAGTTGTTTTCCTCTCAGAGTGGCAAGCAGGCATTTTCAAGGCATGTTGACATGTTGATTGCCTTAAAGAAAATATAAGTTACCTTTTTGAAGTGAAAAATGAAGTCAAAACCTTTTTTTTATACAGTAAGGGAGGATTACAATCCTAGCCAGTTGTTTTGCCATATGTTCCTTTGGGGGAGATTTCCCTTCAGTACCTGACCCATAGCCACAACAGGAAGTTGAGAGAAAATCACTAAAAAGTGAGGAAGATCTCTGGATGTTACCATGGTTGCCAGAGCATTTGCCTGCGCTCCTGCAGTGTGATTTAATGTCAATCTAAAGGGTTATCAGCTGAGCTAGGCTAATCACTGATAGGGTTATCAACTGTGTCAGAATGTAAGCAGCTACAGCAGCTCACAGCAAAAGAAAGTGTGTTGTCTCCCTATCAGAGGAAATTCCTATCCAATGGTTCTACAGTTATTTACAAAATATTCCATTGAGTAGACAAAAAGCGGAAAGCCCAGTGTTACTAATATGGGCAGCTTATAGCATATGTGTGTTTTTTTTTTTTCACTGACTACTTAAAATAACAACTAGCATTGTTAACTTGTTTTACATTTTCAGATTCTAGAAAAAGTAGCCACTGAAGTCTGAAAAGTATGTTAAAGTTTTAATATTGTTTGTATGATGTGTTTATATTGCTACTACTTAGTTCAGCAGGCTGGAATCCTGGGCTTGTTTTTGAAAAATCGTGCATAGTTAATCGGCACATAAATCCTCTAGTTTCAGAGGCACAAGAAATAATTCTGTGAGGACAGGACGTGATTATATTTCAGTCTGCCAGAATTTAAATCCCAAATTAGCTACATCTTAAATATATAAATACGCTTTGGAACTTGCAGATGACTACCTGTATAGCACTTGATGAAACTGATTTTGATTGAAGTAAATTGATAACCAACTTGTAATATTTAAGACATGACATCTTTTTTGTAGAAAATAATTATATGTGTTCATGAATAATGGACATGCATATACTGACATATTGTACGAATTTCTATTCCCTTTAGGTATTCAGTTTTGTCAAAATTAATATCTAGAATTTTTGTTCAGCAGATATTTGTAATTGCAGAGATTTGACCCATCTTAAACTCTCAGAATTTCCAGTTACTCCTAGGAGTATATATTTATAAAGCAAGGAAAAATTCACCAACACTCACTGCAGGTGCATTTAATGTTCGATGAATGTTACATTTACTGCTTTATAATTAGACTCTTGAAAGTGAACTTGGTTTTCATTTTTCACTTTCCAAAGTAATAGCATTGCCTACCAGCAGACACAACTAGATGTTTGATATTCCTTTTATTATCGAGAAGCCAGCTCCATGCTAGCAGAAGTAACGGTATCGGTACATGGTATCGGCAAGTACCGAAAGATAAATGTCGTCTCAGCCTAACACATTTTATCATACATTGGCTTTCTCAACAGAGGGAGTCAACATATGACAAAATGTGTTGGGCGGAGAATCATATTGGGAAAACATATATTTTGGGGTGGAAATTTCACAAGAACAAGGGCGAAAGTTATTGAAAGATAAATAGATGTGGATTGGAGCGTCATAAGGATATAATTTCAGACTGATTTATATGCATTGTATTGCCACTGGTTTTTCACTATTTCATATTGAGGGTGATTAATTCAATAAGGTTGTTGTAATCACTTTATGCAAGGAGGAGCACTGTGTTTATGGTATAATTTTAAATAAGTGTATGTATGAGTGAGTGTGTATGTATGTATGTATGAGTGTGCGTATGTATATATTTATGTATGTATTTATCTGAGTATGTGTGCATGTATGTATGAGTGTGTGTCATATATGCATCTTAGTGGGTGTATGTACAGTATGTGGGTGTGTGTATATATCTGAGTGGATGTATGTGTGTGTGTGTGTGTGTATGTATGCATGTGTGTATGTATACATAACGCACCCATGTACTCTTTACATTACATACACCTGACCCCTGCACTCCATATGTTACATGCAGCTGACCCCTGCATTCTATATGTCACATACACCTGACCCCGGCACATTATATATTATAAACACCTGACCCCTGCATGCTATATTTTACATATACCTGACCCCTGCACTATGTTTGTTACATATGTCTGAGCCCTGCACACTATTTGTTACATGCATCTGGCCCCTGCACTCTGCATGTTAAATACACCCGATCCCTCTAACCCATATGTTACATAGTCCCGAGCCTTGCATTCCATATGTAACATAGCCCAGAGTGCTGCACTGCATATGCTACATAGTCCTGAGCCCTACACTCCATACATTACATTCTCCTAAGCCCTCTTACATAACTTACTACTGCACACCATACATTACATACACCTGAGCCCTGCATCTGTACATAAAGCACTCCTGACCCCTGCATGATGTATTTGCATAGTCCTGACTAATATACCCTATGTACTCTTTAAAACATTACATAGAGCTGAACTCTAAATATTATGTTGTATGTTGCATAGTTCTGACTAAAGTGTTTATTTCCTCAACAGTTGTTCATTGCTGTGTAGTTTGTAACTGTTTAATGAAGTTCTTCTTCAAGGTCGGCTCAGATAAAGTGTTAGCTCCCTGTCTATATTCTGTTTTACTTAAAATGATTGTTCAGGTGTATGTGTGCCGGTGAGATGCTCACTTGTATCTGGCCATACACTGTGCAGGGTTGAACAAGAACTTAAAAACCTAAATTCCGTCATCAACACTGAACAGTGTAGATGAGGGAATCTCCCCTGCAAGCTATTGCATACAGAAAGCCAACACTTGCCATTGTTCGAATACAATGTTTGGCTGACAATGTTTTGCCCAATTGAAAAATCGACTTTTGTCTCATGGAGAGGTAATGGTAGGAGCCACACTTGACTTGAAATTCCTTGCTGACTGGAATTCAAGCAGTGTAATGCCAATTTAATCAAAGGTCTTTTGTGGGTACAAAGACTGTGAACTGTGCACAGTTTGTACTATAATTAGTCTCAGCCTATTTTAAGCCATGCCCAATAATTGGTGCAATGTAGCTATGGTCCATGTTCACCACTGCATACGCCAAATAATTTTCCTTCATTCTTTGGTTGTCACTGTGAATTTAGTCATTCTCATTTTTATCTCACACTCACAGTACCCCAAAAAGTCCATACACGATGCTTTAAAAGGCCCTAATGTTCATCAGTTTAGAAATACGGGTAAATATTGGCCCCAGAACAATTGCTCTCACTCTGGCGTCTGCGGCGTTACCCAACATGTGTAACGCAATCTTAATTTTCATACATAGTCACACCCGACACGGGACTTTAAAAATAGTTTTTTCATTATTTCTACATTTAATTTATTTAATATTATTTTTCAAACTTTTTGTAACTTTCAATTGTTATTACAAGACCCCATGTGATAGCATATTGGTGGTGACAGGTCCTCTTTAAGGTGACACTGTGGGGTCCAAAAGACCCCTACTATCACCTTTACACTCTAAATACACTATTGAGGTGCATATCACACTTCAATAGCTTATTGCTGGGCTTCAGGAGCCCAGCAATGACAGATCAGGGACCGGAAGTGATGCAATACTCATTACTCCCAGTCCCATAGAACAGGGAGAAGATCGGTGAAGGGACGTTCACCGCTCTCCTCCCCATCTTCCCACCGACTCCTGAGATGCCGGTCCCGGGCTCATAGGATGGGCAGCAGAGCACAGGAAACACGGCGGGGGTGTCGTGCAGGGGGGCGGCCACTTTACCGAATCGTAGAAGCGATCTGGCGGCAGCTGAGCTGCCAGAATCGCTTCTACTGTAAAGCCGGCCGCCGACTCTACAAATCTGAACAGAGTGCCGCTGGGAGTCTGTTTAACCCCTTGAGGATTCTTGACGGGATTATAGGGGTTGTGAAGGGGTTAACAAGATAGAATACATTATTTTTAAAGAAGTTTTCAAAAGGAGCATTTCCATTTGAACAGGGACTGATTAATTTAAACTGTAGGAAAAAAGAAATTGCCATTAGCAAACAATTAGATTTGGACTTTCATTTTATGTGAAAATTAGACAATATTTTTTGTTGCTTGTGCACTGTTTTCTAAAGAATTACTTTAAAGTGTCACTGCTGCTCCTCCTTTCTGTGACCTGAGGGTCTGAGGCATGTTGACAATGAAAGGGGATTCTGCCACTCTCTGGAAAGGCTGCCAAGACGTTCTTCTGCAGTATCGTTTTCAAGTGGGGTATTTATTTCTCCGTCTGAGATGGCAGCATGAGATCTGCCAATTTTTCTTGGCACTATGGTCCATGAGTAATAGTCCCTTTGCCTCATGGCTCACATCCTGGGGTCCTTGCACAGACACTGCAGCATGAAAGAGCCCATTCACCAAAAACTACTAGCAGAGGACCTCAGTTCCTCTGTATCACTAAGGACAACAGTGTCCTCACTGATCTAACACCCACCTATGTACAATATCTGGGGTTTGGGAGGGTTGAAATGTAACCCTGCAAGCCTTTCTTTTGTCCTCCTCCTTACCGCCAGCACCCAAACACCCTTCTCTACTTGTACTCCTCCTCCACCTGTTGCTGCCTCACATGCTTGGAGTCAGTTGTGAAAGGACCACAATTGTCGGGGAACCGCACACTGTTTTATTAAAATTTTTTACATCAGGGTTCCCCCCTAAAATTCCTACCAGACCTAAAGGGTCTGGTATGAATTGTTGGTGGAACCCCACGCTGTTTTTTTGTATTGTTTCTATGGAGTGTCACAAATTAACAGTTCAGCCATCAGAATAGAGGAAGGTGATTGGTGGTGTGAGTTTACCAGTCCTTTTTTAGTTAATAGTTAATGTTATCATTCATTAACCGCTTGAAGACCAGGTGTTTAGACCCCCTTCCTGGCCAGGCCATTTTTCAGTGTTCAGTGCTGCAGTACTTTGACTGACATTTATTCCGTCATGCAACGTTGTACTGAAATAAATTGTATACCATTTTACCTAAAATTATTGCTCTCATTCCGATGTTCGCGGCGATATGTAACATGTGCGGCGTAATGGGCGCAATCGTCGTTTTCGCAGGTATGCGCACCTGACGCATGTTTACATGCATGTATATAGGGGTGGGGACTTTAAAAAAAAAAATTTAATTTATGTGTAACTTTTAAAAAATTTGGGGGGAAACTTTAATTTTTTTTCCTATTTTTTTTTCACTTAACTTTATTGCTATCACAGAGGGGGCTGAGAAACCCCTCTATGTGATAGCAAAATATGTGACAGGATCTCCAAGACCCCTAATGTCACCCCCTGAAGAAGCTGATGAAGCAGAGATCTGCTTCATCAGCTTCTCTCCAGCATCTGAAGCTGGAGAGTGACACGAGAATGCGGAAGTGATGTAATATACACCACTTCTGCATTCTGACAGCGGAGAGGGGACCCGAGGAAGATCGTGAACCGACCTCCCTCTTATCCTCTGTGACACAGACAGTATGCTGGTCCCGGGCTCACAGCGGGAGGGGGGGAGCCGCGGAGGGCGGGGGGCGCACGTCACGCGACCTTATACAAGCGATCCGCCGGCGGATCGCTTGTATATTAACGGGCATCGCTGCCTGTTTTCAAATAGCGGCGATTTCCCGCTCGAGCGCGCCAAGTTGCATTCCAAGAAGCTGCCGGCCGTGAATACAGCGGCTGGCCGGGAGGTAGTTAAAGATTTATACAATCTACTGAGGATCATACAACATACAATTCATGAATAGTGATTGCCTTGATTCCTGTATTACATTATTCTTTGAGGACAGATCTGCATGCAAATATGTAAGAGCACGTAAGTATTTCCCATGATTGTATCAGTGTTATCCAGAAACCATTACATTTAGGAAAATTGGCCTATTTACTGCCACCTTGAAATGAGGAATATCAGGTCATTTTGTTCTTGGAGCATATTTTCGTTGTTTAACCATCTACATCATTTCATGAACTTTCTTTACCCTTGCAGTGTTATGATGCATTTCTACACTCCTATATACATTATTTTACTTATAAATCTATACTACATTGAAATCTGGGTGTCTGCGGTCGGTGAAAAGGTAAACAATGAGGTTCTTATAGTGTAATGTGCAGTGCTTGCTTAGCGATATAAACTAAATAAAACTTGCTCAAACATTAAATGTGTTCTGTTCGTGTGTAAATTGCCTTCCATTATGTACTACGTGCTGCTGCTTGCAATCTAACAGAGTCAATGCTGAACACTTAAAGGTGCCCATATCGTACGATAATGGCAAGGTGTATGGAAGGCGTGCAACTGTTTCTAGTGTACGGTCGCACATCTTTTGTCGAAGGAACATGCTAGAAAACACACGTACGATTGTCGGGGGGTTAGTGGCGAGCTCGTTCGACAACTGCGGAACAGGCCAGTGTGCGCATGCGCACACTGCCCGTTCAGCATTGTGGTCATCGAAAGCCGGCTTTCGATGATCGCAAGTACGATCTGCCTGTCCAAGATGGGCAGATCGTACGAGCTTTTAATTAGCTTACAACCATTGTAAGGTGTATGGGCACCTTTAGGCAGCACAGATGGCTGTACCTTGGAAATTTTGTGAAACTTTAGAGGCAGCGAGGAAAACCAGGAAATAAGGAACTCCAGGCAATTGAAAAATTAACCCTGGAAGTTGGGCTACCTCTGCACGCAAAGGTTAACTGTTCATTTTGATCTAGGGGCTAAAATAAAGAAAATATACTCACCTGATCCTCTGTTCTGTAGCCGTGCCTGCTCCCCTCTCTCCTCCTCTGCTCTGGTGGTGGAATGTAATTCGGTGTCCTCATGTCTCATGCAGTTGCATTGAACATGATGATGTCACGGTTCATTAGACACCCAGAGCGAGGTCTAGAAAAGAGACTGCGGGGAATGCTCTAGCAGTCAAACGAGACCGAGAATCAGGTGAGTGTATTTTAGCCCCTAGACCAAAATGGCAGTTAACCTTTGCACTGCAGAGGGTAGCCCCACTACGAGGGTTTGTTTTTTGATTGCCTGGAGTTCTTCTTTAAAGTATATCCAAATCCTAACTTGAGGAATGTAGATTACTAAAGCACTGTGCTTCATAAACACTTCCCATGTTTTTTGTGTTCATAAAATGAAATGTTTACTTTTTTCATCTGTTTTTGTACCTCAGTGCTGCTGATCTCTTTTCAGCCGCTTCATGTCTACATGTACTCGCTTCAGCATGGGCTATAAATTGAGGACATTCATGGCAGGATCTCCAAATATTATTTTAGGGAAATCTACATATACAAGTCCAGCATTTATAACCCCTTTCAAAAGGGAACTATGGCCCAATCTTTTTTTGCCATAGTTTTGCCCGCTACAGGCTGACAGTGCAGAGCTGCGCTGCAGCTTGGAAAGATTGTTGGGATCCACCCCGTTTCCTGATAGAGCCAGCTCTCAATCTCTCGCTGTGGCTGCCCCCTTTCCATCAGGGACGTGCGGTCAGGGGAGGTGGGGGGAAAAAATGCTGTTATGATTATTTAAAATTTAAATGTATTGCTGGAATCAGGTGCAGCATCACTGTGTTGCGATCACTGACCCGGAAGCGGAAGCTGAGGCTGAGCAGAGCGGCTGGGGGCACTGTCGTGTGCGGCGGCGTGCAGGGGTGCCGACATACAGAGGGCTGTGACAGAGTCGAGAGGTGAGCGAACGCCGCTATGTGTTAGCTCACCTCCCGATCTACTGAGCCGACCTGTGACAGTCTCATTGTCACAGGTCAGCTAGAACTATGAGGTGAGTGAAAAGCACTCACCTCTTAGTCCTCCTTTAATTTAATTTAACCCCAGGACAGCAAATTAAGCAACCCCAGGGCAATAGCGTAATTAAGCGTAATCAACCCCAGGGCCAGAGTGAAATTAAATTAATACCAAGGTAAAATAAAATTGAAAGAACTCAAGTGTTTCAATAAAATACCCATAGGGCCCTTGTGTGATTAAATGTATCCCTAGTGCTATAGTGGTAGTTAAGTAAATCAGGAGAGGCAGATCCTGGTGGTGGGAGATTTCATCATCAGGCGAACCGACAGGGTAATCTGTCATCGGGACCGTGAGCGTCAAACAGTGTGCTGCTTACCGGGGGGCACGTGTTCTGCACATTGCGGAACAAATTGCGGTTACTAGATGGGGTTGGGCACAACCCAGTTGTCATGGTGCACGTCGGCACCAATGACAAAATAGGAGGTAAATGGAGTTTCCTAAAAAAGGAGTTCAGAGACTTAGGTGCTAGGCTGAAGGAAAGGACCTCCACGGTGGTATTCTCTGAGATACTGCCAGTGCCAAGAGCCACTCCGGACAGACAGCGCGAGTTGAGGGAACTTAACAAGTGGCTCCGGAACTGGTGTCGGAATCAGGCCTTTGGTTTCCTGGAGAACTGGGCCGATTTCTCAGTCGGTTACCGGCTCTTCAGCCGAGATGGGCTGCACAGCAAGAGGGGAAGGTGCTGCATTTCTGGGAGGAAAAATGGTTAAAAGACTGGAGCAGCTTTTAAACTAGATAATGGGGGGGAGGGTAAAATAAAAAAAACAAAAAATTAAATATTAAACAACCACTCGTGACAGATAACATAGAAGGAAAAAATACAGGATTAGATAGTGGGCTCACTCCAGTCAACAGAGTCAACATAGTCAAAGTAGTAAATCAAGCCAATATAGAGAGCATACTAAATGTAGTCAATAAAGTAAATCTAATTGCCCAAGGTGATCCAAGTAGGAATGGACTAACCGTAACAGGTACAATTAAAATTAGTAGTGGGGAGCAAGAGGGAAGCAAATGTTTAACCAGAAAATGTACAAAAATTAAATGAATGTTCACCAATGCTAGAAGTCTAGCAAATAAAATAACAGACCTTGAAGTTAGGTTACTCGAGGAGGACTACGATATAGTAGGAATAGCAGAAATATAGTTAGATGGCACATATGATTGGGCTACTAACATAGAAGGGTACAACCTGTTCAGGAGGGACAGGCTGGCAAGAATGCGCCAGCTGGTGGGGATGATGTGGAATCGTTATGGCTAGAACAAGATAGAATGAACCCTAACCGTAAACTTATTGTGGGTGTCTGTTATAAACCTCCAAATATAGGGGAAGAGGAGGAGGCCCATCTACAATCCCAAATAGAAATAGCGGGGAAACATGGTAAAGTTGTGGTAATGGGAGACTTCAATTACCCAAGCATCAACTGGGCTAATGGAACTTCCCAATCGGCAAAGGCTGCCCGTTTTCTTAATATGTTGCGAGACAATTTCATGGATCAGATGGTTGAGGTCCCGACTAGGGAAAATGCCATTCTAGATCTGATCATCAGCAATAATACAGAGTTAATTGAGGATATTGTAATCGGGGAGACACTGGCTAATAGTGATCACAAGGTGATTGCTTTTAATATTGGCTGCAAGAAAGGGAAGGGTGATGGGCGGACAAGAAGCCTAAACTTCAGGAAGGCCAACTTTGATAAACTACGCAACATAGTGGGTGAAATCGAATGGGAAAACTTATTTGATAAACTAAACTTTGACCAAAAGTGGGACTGTTAACAAATTAAAAAATGCTATTACCAGGTGTATACCGCTGGTTAACAAAAGTAAAAGATCAAAAACAAAGCCAATATGGCTAAATAAAACGGTAAAACAACAAATTAAGGGAAAAAAAGTAGCATTTAATAAGTATAAAACGGAGGGGACAGAATTGGCTTTCCAAAAAAAGAATGTAACAAAAGATGTAAACTGGTAGTCCGGGCAGCTAAAATTTAATGTGAGAAATATATCGCCGAAGTTAGTAAAAAGAACCCCAACATTTTTTATCAGTACATAAACAGTAAAAAGGGGAGAAAGGAACAGATAGGCCCAATAAAGGACATAAATAGGACGTTACTCACAAACGACAGGGAGAGGGCCGAGGCGCTAAATACTTTCTTCTCGTCGGTATTCACCGAGGAAACAGACGGGTTTAATGTACATGAAAAAACACAAAATTTAACAAGAAATACACCTGAGTGGTTGACTGAAACTGGGATACAACATAGGCTTAAACTACTAAATGCAAATGAAGCATTAGGACCTGATAATCTACATCCCAAGGTACTCAAGGAACTGAACAAGGAGATAACGAGACCATTGTTCCTCATTTTTAAGGGATCAGTAATGGCTGGTAGAGTGCCAAGCGACTGGTGAAGGGCTATGTGGTACCTATATTCAAAAAAGGGTCAAAATGCCAACCGGGGAACTATAGACCAGTTAGTCTGACATGCATAGTATGTAAACCGTTAGAGGGAATTATTAAGGCTCACTTAGTGGAATTCGTCAGGGATCATAGTATAATAAGTGATGTGCAGCACGGATTTAGGAATGATCGTTCTTGCCAGACCAACCTGCTGACCTTTTAAGAAGAGGTAAGTAGAGATCTGGATGGGGGGGGAGGCCGGTGGACGTAGTATATCTGGACTTTTACAAAGTATTTGATACGGTGCCACATAAACGCTTGTTATACAAGCTAAGGGCTATGGGCATAGATGAATTAGTGTGCACGTGGATAGAAAACTGGCTACAAGAACGTGCACAAAGAGTATCAGTTAATGGCACCTTTTCAGACTGGGCTGAAGTCAGGAGTGGCGTGCCCCAGGGTTATGTACTGGGCCCCATGCTTTTTAACCTATTTATTAATGATATCAGGGAGGGAGTGAATAGCTATGTCTCAGTGTTTGCTGATGATAGGAAAATTGAGAGGGTAGTAGACACAGATTTAGACATTATAACATTACAGGAGGACCTGGATAAAATCAGGGAGTGGGCAACTGTATGGCAGATGAAGTTCAATGTCGATAAATGTAAGGTAATGCACCTTGGAGTTAAAAATAGGCAAATGGACTATACACTTATGGGTGTGCCACTAGGGAAGTCGGAAATGGAGAAGGATTTGGGGTCATTATAGACCGCAGATTGAAGAACAGCTCGCAGTGCCAGGCTGCTGTAAACAAAGCAAGCAGATTCCTGTCTTGCATTAAGAAGGGAATGTATTGCAGGGAAGAGTCTATAATTTTGCCACTTTACAGATCATTGGTTCGGCCACATCTGGAGTATGCGGTCCAGTTTTGGTCACCGATACTCAGAAAGGATGTCCTTGAGCTGGAAAAAGTCCAGAGGAGGGCAACCAAACTTATTAAGGGGTTCGAGGACCTGAACAATGAAACAAGGTTGTTAAAAATAAATATGTTCTCTTTGGAGGTTAGGAGATTAAGGGGGGACATGATTTTCCTGTATAAACAATTCAAGGGCGACAGCAACATTATTAACAAACTGTTTACTGTTAGCTCCTTAACAAAGACCTGAGGACACAACCAAAAATTGGTGGAAAAAAAAATTTCAACACACAGGGCGCAAGGGGTTCATCACAGTCAGAGCGGTTAAGGTCTGGAACATGCTGCCGCAGGGAGTGATCTCAGCTAAGAGTGTTGAATCACTCAAAAACTCCTGGTACGCCAAAGAGTAAAACCACACATGGACTAATACACACGCACACACCAGCTCAAACATAAATGCATACACACAATAGGTTGGACTTGATGGACTTATGTCTTTATTCAACCTCAAATACTATGTAACTATGGAATACAATGCACTGCCATGCCCCCCTCCTGTCCCAAAACACGAAGGGAAGTTTCACAGCGATCGCGGTGTGTTCCAGCAGCTACCACTCTGGAACGCACACAGGCCCGGATTTCCCACAAGGCCACCGTTGCCCGGCCTCGGGGCGGCAGCGGTGACCTTGTGGGGAAGTTGCGGGCGCCGGTGTAAGGTATCCGGCGGCCGCACACTACGGTCCGCTGCCGTCCAATCACGACGGGGC
>NW_017306541.1:1054423-1061279 GCF_000935625.1 Nanorana parkeri
AAAAAAATGTAAAATAATTAAATAAAAAAATAAAAAGGTGATTAAAAAGTAAAAAAATAAGAAAATAATTATACAAAATAAACAATATTAAGATAAAAACTATAAAAACGTAAATTATAAAAAAGTAAAAAGATAAATAAAAATCTAACAGTGTGAACAAGCCCACAATTCAGGAGGCAGAATAGGGAGGGATAAAAAAAAAAAACATATACACATGGTGCAGGCATCTTAGATCTTACAATCAGGAAGAGGCACAGTGGGGAAAGATGAAAAAAAACACCAAACATATAGACATGGTGCAGGCATCTTACGATTTTATGATCAGGAGGAGGAGAGTGGGTTTATTTTCCCCCATCTCTCCCCACTTTGCCTCCTCCTGATCGTAATAAGCTGCCTACAGCATGGTTCAGGCAGCTTACGATCGGGAGGAGGCAGAGTGAGGGGGCAGAGATGGAAAAAAAACAAACAAACATATACATATGATGCAGAGGCAGCATACAATCAGGAGGAGGCAGGGTTAATAACACTTACCTAAGCAGTCCAAGATGAGAAGCACACTCCACAGGGGACACATTCAGAGATCCATATGGCAGCAGTGCAGTCACAGTGAATGAGAAGCGGCTCAGTCGGGCACTGGACGAAGAGAGTCGCACACGTGACACAGGCAGCATGCTCAGCTGACCAGACACCAGAGAGAAGCTATTGGCGGGGGCGTGGCCGAGCTTACAGCAGCCAAAGCCTGTATCCACAGCTATGCTGCAGCCACACACCAAGTGTGTGCATCAGGGAGAAGGTAGGGGCGGGAACGAGCTTACAACGGCGGCGGCCAAAGCCCG
Source organism: Nanorana parkeri (assembly GCF_000935625.1). Classification (NCBI taxonomy): domain Eukaryota; kingdom Metazoa; phylum Chordata; class Amphibia; order Anura; family Dicroglossidae; genus Nanorana; species Nanorana parkeri. The sequence goes on from NW_017306541.1 coordinate 1,055,260, forward strand.
GAGCTCCGTCCATGCTGTCACTGCTACTATTTTTTCCGCCCTCACCCCTTAGGCGCCCTCAAGCGGCCGTTTGACTTGTCTTGCGGTAGCGCCGGGCCTGATCAGTGGTACTGTATGTAATCGCTTAGTTCCCGATCAATAGAGCTGACGTGTCACAGTTTCACTGTCGCACGTCGGCTTTAATTACGGGGAAGGGTGTATTTCACTCTCCCCATAATTCTCCTTTTTAAAGACAACTGTTACTTGTTTAATAATCACCCTTTAACATTTTTCACCTTGCGGGATTGAAGTTCATCACCAATATTATCTATTTTAATTAATGTTATGTTATTAAAGCTGTTTCTGTCCACTATGCTTTACAAAGTGTCCTAGTGTACAGGACACATAATCAGGTAACACAAAGTACACTGAAATGGAAAAATTAATTAATCACATCAAATTTATAACATAATCAAATATGCAATCATAGTCAAGCTGTGGCTGTAGAATAGTAATGAGGACACTCATTTTCTATAACAAAATACATCAATAAACTGCTGTGTAGAAAATTGTTGGAAGGAAAATGCAATAGTTTAATGTCAGACTCCAACTTTTTACCCCCAAAAAGAATTTAAAGAATAACCAGATATATTTTTGAATGACCATATACTGTATACTATTGAACCAACCCTCAGTCAGGTTTAAACATTAAGGTGTGAACCAACTTTTAAACAATTTTGTTAGTTTCTAAATATCATCCTTCTTTGTGGAATGTTTCTTTAAATCAGAGTTGAATTGTTGTTCCTTATGAGCTCATTCCCCATCTTTGAAACTGAAGGGCATAATCTTAGAAGACACAGGTAAGTCTTTCCCTTGGATACTTGTAAAAAATTATAAAATACTTTGCGCCAGAAACAAGTGACCTAAGCAGTGAGCACTAATCAATACAAATGAAGAAATAACTCAAACAATATAATAAAGGAGAACTATGGGCTAAGTGTTTTTCCCCATAGTTCTTCTAAGGGTCACGGGAGGACACAAACTAGCATCCTGCCGTCACCCTACAGCAAAGCTTGCGGTATACTGAGACCGCCGCAGCCGTGACGGATCCCGACATTACTGTAGAGGTCCACCCAGCTGCGTTATTGACAGCTGGCTCTGCCTATAAAGAGGTAGAGCCAGCTGTACCCGCCCCCTCCCCGTCTGTTCCGCCAGTCAGCGCTGGAGGATCGGAGCGGGGAGGGGGAATCCCTGCAGGGAGCCGTGAGTGACAGTCACAGCTCTCTGCAGGGACATGATCAAGAAGTGAGCGAGCAACGGTATGTGTTCGGTCACTTCCCGATCTATTGAGCTGACATGTGACAGTTTCATTGTCACACGTCGGCTCGAACTATGAGGTTGAGTGAAAATCACTCACCTCATAGTTATTATTATTATTTTTATACATGATTTATATAGCGCCAACAATCTGCTCAGAGCTTTACAAAATAGTGGAGACAGTACAGTTACAATACAATTTACAGTACAATACAGTTTCAGAACAATAGGGTTGGGAGGGCCCTAGTTGTGAGAGCTTACAATCTAGTAGGAGGGGCAAGTGATACAAAAGGTAATAATTGTTTGGATTGAGTTATTGGAGGAGGTAAAGCCAGTTATGTTGAGATGAGGTAGGCTTCCATGAAGAGATGGGTTTTTAAGGATCGCCTAAAGGTGGGCAGTGTAGGAGATAGGCGGACAGATTGGGGTAAGGAGTTCCAGAGGATGGGGGACACTCTGGAGAAGTCCCGAAGGCGAGCATGGGAGGAGGTAATGAGAGAGCTAGAGAGCAGGAGGTCTTGAGAGGAACGGAGAGGACGGTTTGGGTGATATTTTGAGATGAGATCAGTGATGTAGGTTGGGGCGGAGTTGTAGATGGCTTTGTATGTTGTTGTTAGTATTTTGAATTTTATTAGTTTGACAAGTGGGAGCCAGTGGAGGGATTGGCAGAGGGGGGCGGCAGACACTGAACGGTTGGTAAGGTGGATGAGTCTGGCAGCAGCATTCATGATATACTGAAGGGGGGATAGCCTGCTTAGTGGTAGGCCAACAAGGAGGGAGTTACAGTAGTCGAGATGAGAGATTATAAGGGAGTGAATTAGAAGCTTTGTGGTTTCGTTTATTAAAAAGGGGCATTTTTTGGAAATGTTACGGAGGTTGAGTCGGCAAGATTTGGATAGTGATTTAGATGTGGGGCTGAAAAAAGAGCTCAGAGTCAAGGATTACACTGAGTACCCTGGTTTGATGGGAAGGGTTGATCGTAGTGTTGTTGATAGTGATGGGGAAGCTGGGGGAGGGAACACGAAGAGGAGGAACAATTATAAGCTCAGTTTTTGACAGATTGAGTTTGAGGTAGTGGTGTGACATCCATGCTGAGATGTCACTGAGTAGATTTGAGATACGTGTAGAGACAAAGGGGGTGAGTGGAGTAGTGGAGAGATAGATTTGGGTGTCATCGGCATAAAGATGGTATTGGAAGCCATGGAAGGCTATCAATTGACCCAGGGAAGAAGTGTAGATAGAGAATAGAAGGGGCCCAAGGACAGACCCTTGGGGGACCCCCACGGGAAGAGGAGAGGAGGCGGTAGAATTGTAGGTGACCCTGAAGGTGCACTGAGATAGGTAGGAGATGAACCCTGAGAAAGCCGAGTCTTGGAGGCCAAGGGAATGAAGTTTATTAAAGAGAAGCGGGTAGTTAACTGTGTCAAAGGCAGCAGAAAGGTCTAAAAGTATGAGAACAGAGTAGTGGCCATTGGTTTTAGCAGTTAGTAGATCATTAGTAATTTTTGGAAGGGCAGTTTCTGTGGAGTGTTGCGGACGAAAGCCAGATTGGAACAGGTCAAGAAGATTGTTAACTGTAAGGTGGCTGCTCAGGCGGTTGTAGACCAGCCGTTCAAGAAGTTTTGAGGTAAATGGGAGCAGGGAGATGGGTCTCAAGTTGTTTAGACTGGTGGGCCCCAAAGATTTTTTTTTTAATATGGGGGTTACCCATGCTTGTTTTAGAGGGGTAGGGACCACACCATTAGAAAGGGAGAGATTGAAGATGTGAGTAAGGAAGTGTAGGATAGAGCTAGAGGGTGACCGGAGTAGTTGTGAGGGGATGGGGTCCAGGGGGCAGGTGGTTAGGCGAGTGTTAGACAAAAGAGTAGTGACTTTGTTAGTGGTAACAGGATCAAAAAAAGAGAGTAGTGAGTGTGGTGGCAGACAAGGCATGTTTGGAGTGGGGAAGATTTCATTGCGAATTGCATCAATCTTGTCTCTGAAGTGAGTGGCAATTTCCTGGGCAGTCAGTGAGTTGGTGGTGGGGGATGAAGTAGGGAGTTGAAAGTCGAATAGAGTTGACGAGGACTAGATGAGAGGGTGTTAATGAGTGTGATGAAGTAGGTCTGTTTGGCTGTGTGGAGGCAGGTACTATAATTTTGGAGGGCAGATTTATATTGGGTGAAATCCAGGGATTTGGATTTGCGCCATTGTCGCTCAAGTGCACGACCATGTCTTCTGAGTTTTCTAGTGTCATCGGTCAGCCAAGGCTGTAGAAGACGGGGCCTGATTTTATGATTGGTGAAAGGGGCAAGTATGTCCATAGAGGATGAGAGTGAGTTATTGTAGAGAAGTGGCAAGGTCAGGGCAGGACAGGGTTTTGACTTCGTCATAAAGGTGGTCTGTAGCAGAGTAAAGAAGAGAGGGGTTGAAGGGACGAAGGTTCCTACGGGTGGCGGTTTGCTGGTTGGAATGTTGGGGGGCAGATGAGAGGGAGAGTGTGAATCTGACAAGGTTGTGATCAGAGAGTGGAAAAGGGGTGTTGGTGGGATTGCAGGGAGTGCAGAGGTATGAGAATATGAGATCAAGGGTGTTGCCATCAGAGTGAGCGGAAGATTTAGTCCATTGTGTTAGGCCAAAGGATGAAGTAACATCAAGTAGGTTAAAGGAGTTGGAGATAAAGAGGTCATGGTTGCTCTCCTTTAACAATGCGCGGCTTACTGTTAATATATCTTTTGAGTCTTTCCCTTGGATGCCTTTCATGACTTTAAGATGAAGGTTCAAATGAATATCTGCATATCACCCTATAGGCAGTCTTTATCTTTCACAACTTCTATATACTTTATATGCCTTGGGGAACCTTCAGTACCCCAGTAATGTCTCTATTATTCTCCCCAAACTGTCACTGTTTATCTTACTTAAACATGGACCCTAATTTAAACTTTGTAAAACTACCCACATAGAACATGTATTCTACTTTGTGAACTCTCATGAAACCAAACTGCTCAATATCATTCCTACTTGCACCTTTTTTTAAAACACACACATTGGAATCTTCTGGTGCATCTAATACTACCCTATCTGCAGTTTAGCAATGCTGCTGTCAAAGGGTGGCTCTGTTGCTCTTCCATGAAGTGGAGCCACCCTAAGACAGGAAATGTGTTACTGGCCAGATCACCATATGGAAATCAAGGGAAAAAACTACCACCTTTGAGGATTGGTAAGCTGCAATATATTACATTTTTGGATTTGGGTTTATATAAGCTGTTAAGTCATGCTCTTTCCACAGCCTGTGGCGCACTTGTTCCACATGGGTTGACAAAACTTATGTCTGCTCTACTGACTACTGAGACAAGAACACAGGTATATAAAACAATCACTTCATACCTATGATTATTAGTTAGTCTCCACAGTCGTACATAGACACCTTAAAACTGAACTCTAGGCAGACATAAAAGACACAAATTACTGCAGTTCTGTAATCATTAATATATCATTATTTTTTTTTAATGCAAGCAGTGTAAGTACCTGAATTTGATCTGGCATCCCCTTCTTGCAGTTCCTGCATAGCAGAGCTGGGGTGTGAGAGGTAGAAGGTAGCTATTGACAAAAATAGGTACTGCAAGGGAAGTCTCTGGATTGAAGTTGAATATTACAGCAAAATCTTGTATAGTATATAAGTCTGAACAGTGTTAAAGGAAAACTATAAGAGATTTTTCAAAAAACAATTCTACTACTTCCTACAGTTTTACATGTCAATTTTTTTTGACCCATCCATTATACATTTTACTGCATTCCTCCTGTTTATAATAACTGTCTACACTACTTTGCTTCATTCATGACTTTCAAAAACAGTTTCTATCATTCCGTATGTTCAAACCTACAGGTTCTAAAAATGTTAATTTCAGTATCTAATAGGTTTCATTTTTTCCACACTTCCTTTTTGTTGGTATCTTCATATTTATTCTTATTTTTTTTCTATTCCACACATTTTTAATACTTGTCAGAATCTTGCTTGTAGAAAAAAATGTGGAGACACAGGGGTTGATTTACTAACCTTATAAACACGCCACGAACAAGTATACACCTCTGTAGTGTGTTCCCTCCCAGCATGATCTATTGGTGGAATCTGGACAACGTTGTAGTGTGTACACACCCAGCAGGTGTGTTGTGCAAACGCCTGCATGAATTGCAAGGTGATGGTGTGTAAATAAGCTCTGCGTTGTGTTGCTTGCGTTGATGAATGCAGGAATGTAAATGCATGAGCTAACCATTTTTGTCTAAACTGTGATGCACTCATGTTTTTGGGACATTATTTAGGTAGTGCAAAAAATAATGAAAGTCTCTCCATAAGTGGAATGAGGAAAACTTAAAAACTGCCAAGAGGAAATAAGCTTTCAAAAAACAAACACCTCTGGACAGTACAGAATGGTTGGAATAATAGTCGCGCGTGAACTATTCAATTCACCAAGAAATTGTGAAGAATCGGCGTGCTCATGTTTCTGGGCTTAACCGTGTGAACTTGCCTCCACACATGTACAGTTGGCTCATACAGAGCTGAACACCTCAGTGGTGTGTAAGTTCCATATTTTTGAATACTGTTTTTAGCATTTTCAAAGTGTTTTTTGGGATGGTTGTAGGCATAGAGGTGAAGCAGTATTATATATGCATCATGTGCATGATTTTTATATATATATGGCATTAGTGGAAATATGCTTTTAGAGACTTGCATGCCACTATTAGAG